>NC_091126.1:50168248-50325748 GCF_040183065.1 Periplaneta americana
ATTCCGGTTCCCAAACTCTAGGTTCCGGGAACCAAACCACGGGTATGGGTTCCAAAACTCCGGAGAGGTTCCAAACTCCGAATTCCGGTTTGCAAACTCCAGCTGCAAAACTCAGGGTTCCGCATCCAAAAATCCGGATTACGCTTCCAAAACTCCGACTTCTGGTTACCAAATTCCGGATACCAAACACCGGCTTCCGTTTCCCAAACTCAGTGTCCCAAACCGCTGGTTCCGGATCTCAAACTCCGGGATCCGGTTCCCAAACTCCTGGTTCCGGTACCCAAAGCCCGGGTTCCAAACTCCGGGCTCCGGCTACAAAACTATGGGTCCCAATCTCCATTCCCAAACTCCGGCTCCCGGGTTCCAAACTCCGGTTTACGGGTCCCAAACTCCGGGTTACGGTTCCCAAACTCCGGGTTCCAGTTTCCAAACTCGTATGTATTACATCAATAATTGGAGCACATATGTAATCCACGTATTTGGATCACATAAATAATCCATCCATATTTGGATTACATATGTAATCCACACAGATCTGGATGTCATGTGTAATCCATCCATAAATGGATTTCACATGTTTTCCACACAGATTTGGATTACATACGTAATACATCCATAATTGGATCACATATGTAATTCATCTATAATTGGATTACATATGTAATCCATCCATAATCGGATTACTCATGTATTCCATACAGATTTCAATTACATACGTAATTCATCCATAATTGGATCACATATGTAATCCATCCATTATTGGATTACGTATGTAATCCACACAGATTTGGATTACGTATGTAATCGTAAACTCCAGGCAGGGTTCCAAAACTCCGGGATCCGGTTCCCAACTCCAGGTTCCGGTTCCCAAAGTCCGGGTTACAAACTCCAGGTTAAATAATCTCCGGGTTCTGGCACCAAAACTAGGGGTCCCAAACTCCGGGTCCCGGGACCCCAAACTCAGGGTCCCGGGTCCAAATTCCTGGTTATACAATCTCTGGGTTCTGCCTCAAAAACTACGGGTCCCAATCTCCGTATCCCAAACTCCGGGTTCCGGTTTCCAAACTCGTATGTATTCCATCCATAATTGGATCACATATATAATCCACGTATTTGGATCACATATGTAAACCACCCACAATTGGATTACGTATGTAATACACACAGATTTGGATTACGTATGTAATCCGTCTATACTTGGATTGCACATGTTTTCCACACAGATTTGGATTACAAACGTAATCCATCCATAATTGGAACACATATGTAATCGATCTATAATCGGATTACATATGTAACCCACACAGATTTGGATTACGTATGTAATTCGTCTATACTTGGATTGCACATGTAATCCATCCATAATTCGATTACATATGTAATCCACTCAGATTTGGATTACGTATGTAATCCATCCATAATTGGATCACATATGTAATCCAGATATGGATGTCATATGTATTCCATCCATAATTGGATTACACATGTTTTCCACACAGATTTGGATTACATACGTAATCCAACCATAATTGGATTACACATGTATTCCATACAGATTTCAATTACATACGTAATCCGTCCATATTTGGATCACATATGTATTCCACCTATTTGGATCACATACGTAATCCATCCATAATTGGATTACGTATGTAATCCACACAGATTTGGATTACGAATGTAATCCTAAACTCCCGGTAGGGATCCAAACTACGGGTTTCGGTTCCCAAACTCCGGGCAATTTCCAAACCTCCGGGTTCCGGTTCGCAAACACCGGGTTCCGGGTCCCAAATTCCGGGTTTCAATTCCCAAACTGCGGGTGTTGGATTCCAAAATTCCGGGTTCCGATTCCTAAACTCCAGGTAGGGTACTAAAATTCCGTTTTTTGGTTCCCAAAATCCGGTAAAGATTCCAAACTCCGGGTTCCAGTTCCCAAACTCCAGGTTCCGGTTCCCAAAATCCGAGCAGGATTCCAAAATTCCGGGCAGGATTCCAAAACTCTGGGTTCCGGGGTCCCAAGCCCCCGGGATACTGGTCCCTAATTCCGGGTTCCGGTACTAGACTCCGGGTTCCGGTACTAGACTCCGGGTTCCGGTTTCCAAACTCCGGGTTCAGGGTACCAAACTCCGGACTCTGGGTCTCAAGTTCCGGTTCCCAAACTCCGGGTTCCGGGTACAAAACTGGTTCGGGTTCCCAAACTACGGGTTCCGGGTACAAAACTCCTGGTTCCGGTTCCCAAACTCCGGACAGTGTTCCAAATCTCCTGGTTCCGGGTCCCAATCTACGGGTATGGTTTCCAAAACTCCGGGTTCCGGGTCCCAAAAGTCCGGGCATGGTTTCCAAAACTCTGGGATTCGATCCAAAGCTCCGGGTTCCAGATACCAGATTCCGGGTTCCGGTTCCCAAGCTCCGGGCAGGTTTCCAAAACTCCGGGATCCGGTCCCAAACACCTGGTACGGTTTCCAAAACTCCGGGTTCCGGGTCCCAAAACTCCGGGTTCCTGGTCACAAAACTCCGGTTATGGTTTCCAAAACTCCCGGTTCCGGGTCCAACACTCCGGGCAGTGTTCCAAAACTGGTTCCGGGTAGCAAATTCCGGGTATGGTTCCCAAAACGCCGTGTTCCGGGTCCCTAAACTCCAGGTTCCGGGTGCCAAAACTCCGGGTCCCGGGACCCAAAACTCCGGGTTCAGGGTCCTAAAACTCCGGGTATGGTTTACAAAACTCCGCTTATGGATCCAAACTTCGGGTTTCGTTTCCCAAAATCCGGGCAGGATTCCAAAACTCCGGGTTTCGGGTCCCAAATTCCGGGCAATGGGTCCCAAGTTAAGGTTCCCAAACTCCGGGTTTCGGGTATTGTACTCCTGGTTCCGGTTCCCAAACTCCGGATTCCTGTTCCCAAACTTCTTGGCAGTGTTCCAAAACTCCTGGTTCCGGGTCCCAATCTCCGGGTATGGTTTCCAAAACTCCGGGTTCCGTGTCCCAAAACTCAGGGTATGGTTTCCAAAACTCCGGGTTCCGGGTCCCAAAACTCCGTGCAAGGTTTGCAAAACTCAGAGTTCCGGGTCCAAAACTCAGGGTTCCAGATCCCAAATTCCGGCTTCCGGGTTCCAGTTCCCAAACTCCGGTTTCCATACCCCGGGTTCCGGTTCCCAAACTCCGGGTTCCGATTCCAAACTCCGGTTCCGGTTAACGAATTCCGGGTTCCGGTTCCCAAACTCCGGGTTCAGTTTCCCAAACTCCGGGTACCGGTGTACCAAACTCCGGGCATGGTTCCAAAACACCGGGTTCAAGTTCCCAAACTCCGGGATCTGAGTCCCAAACTCCGGGTTCCGGTTCAGATACGCCGGTTTCCGGCTGCGAAAACTCCGGGTTACAGGTACCATAACTCCAAACCACGGGTTGCAGTTCCCAAATTCCTGTTTACGGTTTCCAAACTACGGGTGTCAGTTCTCAAACTGCGGTTTCCGGTTTCCATACTCCGGGTTCCGGTTCCCAAACTCCGGCTAGTGTTCTAAACTCTGGGTTCCGGTTTCGAAACTCCAAGATTCGTTTCCCAAACTCCGGGTGTTCTTCCCAGAGTTAGGGTTCCAAACACCGGATTTCGGGTCCCAAACTTTGGGTTCGTAACGCAAAATGCGGGATCCTGTCATAAACTCAGGGTTAAAAAAATTAATAACATTATTTTAAAAATTTTTTTCAAAAAAATTAAAAAATTTTCCAAAAAAATTAAAAAACATGTTTCAAAAACAAGAAAAACGAAAAAAAAATTTCAGAATATATATTGAAAATTAAAATCCTTTCTTGAAAACTTTTTGAAAATATTTTTTTTTAATTTGTTTTCAAAATTTTTTTTCTAAATTAAAAAAAATATAATTGTTATTAAAGTTTTTTAAATTGTTATTAAATTCTTTTTAAATCATTTTTCCAAATTTATTTTTAAAGTAAGGTGTTTTGAAAATTTCATTATTTTTTTTTAATTTTTTGAAAACTGACAATCTTTTTATTTTTTTTTTTATTTTTTTTGAAATTTTTTTAAAAATAATAATTAAAAAAACAATTTGTCAAATTTTCAAAAAATCTTAAATACTAAAATTTTCAAAAAAAATATTTTCAAAAAGAATTAAAAAAATAAAAAAAATTTGAAACATTTTAAAAATTTCAATTTTGAAAATTTCTTTCTGAAAACCTGTTTATTTTAACTTTTTTAAATTTATTTTTGAATTTTTTAAAATTTTGTTTTTCATTTTTTTCTGTAATATTTAAAAATTTTTTTTTTTTTTAAATTTCCAAAATTCTTTTTTTTTTATTTTTTTAAATTTTCATTTTATATTTATTTTAAATAATTTTTTTTGTTTCTTTTCGAATTTCTTTTTAATTAAAATTTTTAAAATTATTTTTTGAAAATTGCCTTTTTGGAAATCGGTTTGGTTTTTTTCATTTTTTTAGTTTAGGACCCGCTAGGCTGAGTTTATGACAGGAAACCGCATTTTGGGTTACGATATTTGGGACCAGAAACCCGGTGTTTGGAACCCTGATTTTGGGAACAGGACCCGGAGATTGGGAAACTGAACCTGGAGTTTTTTATACCGGGAATTTGTGAACAGACGTTTTGAAACTGGATACAGGAATATTGGAAGCGGGAACCGGAATTTCAAAATCGGAAGCCGGATTTTTTCCCCTATCCAAAGTTAGTGACCCGGAACCCGGAGTTTTGGAAACCTACCAGAATTTTGGGACCCGGAACCCGGATTTTAGGACCCGGAAATTGGGACGCAGAGCCCGGAGTTTTGGGACCCGGAACCCGGAGTTTTGGATCACCGCCCGGAGTTTGAGAATGGAACCCGGAGTTTGGAACAGGAACAAGGAGTTTTGGACCCGGAACCCGGAGTTTTGGGACCCGGAACTCGGAGTTTTGGAAACCATTCCCGGAGTTGGTACCCGGAACCCGGAGTTTTGGAAACCACACCCGGAGTTTTGGAACGCTGCCCGGAGTTTTTGAACCCTGAACTCGGAGTTTTGGAAACCATACCCGGAGTTTTGGGAACCAGAACCCGGAGTTTGGAAATCATCCCCGGAGTATGGGACCAGAACCCGGAATTTGGAACACTGCCCGGAGTTTGGGAACCGGAATTTGGGATCTGGAACCTTGAGTTTTGGAACCGGAAAACGGAGTTTTGCAAACCATGCCCGGAGTTTTGGGACCCGGAACCCGGAGTCTTGGAAACCATACCCGGAGTTTTGGGACACGGAACCCAGAGTTTTGGAGACCATACCCGGAGTTTGGGACCCAGAACCAGGAGTTTTGGAACACTGCATGTAGTTTGGGAACAGGAACCCGGTGTATGGGAACCGGAACCAGGAGTTTTGTACACGGAACCCTGAGTTTGGGAGCTGGAATTAGGTACCGAGATTCCGGAACCCGGAGTTTGGAACCGGAACCCGGAATTCGAGTACCGGAACCAGGAATATAGTACCCGGAACCCGGAGTTTGTGAACCGGAACTTGGGACCCAGAGCCCGGAGTTTGGGACCCGGAACCCGGAGTTTTGGAACCATGTCCGGAATTCGGGAAACGGAACCCGGAGTTTGGGAACCGGATACCGGAATTTGGGACCTTGTACCCTGAGATTTGAACCCTGAATTTTGGAAACCATACCCGGAGTTTTGGGACGCGGATCCCAGAGTTTTGGAACCCATACCCGCATTTTGGTACCCGGAACCAGTTTTGGAACACTGCCCGGAGTTTTGGACTTGGAACCTGGAGTTTTGTGACCCGGATAACGGAGTTTTGGGACCCGGAGTTTTGGAAACCATACCAGGTGTTTGGGATCGGAGCCCGGAGTTTTTTAACCCTGCCCGGAGTTTGGGAACTGGATCCCGGAGTTTTGGAACCGGATCCCGGTATATAGGATTTGGAACCCTGAGTTTTTGACCCGGAACAAATGTTTTACAAACCATGCCAGGAGTTTTGGGACCCGGAACCCGGAGTTTTGCAAACCATACCCGGAGATTTGGGATACGGAACCCGGAGTTTTGGAAACCATACCTGGAGTTTGGGACCCGGAACCAGGAGTTTTGGAAAACTGCCCGGAGTTTGGAAACCGGAACCAGGAGTATAGTACTCTTAACCCGGATTTTGCGAACCGGAACTTGGGACCCAGAGCCCGGAGTTTGGGACCTGGAACCCGGAGTTTTGGAACCCTGCCCGGAATTTGGGAAATGGAACCCGGATTTTGGATCCCTACCCGGAGTTTGGGAACCAGAACCCGGAAATTGGGATCTGGTACCCGGAGATTTGAACCCGGAACCCGGAGTTTTGGAAACCATAACCGGAGCTTTCGGACCCGGAACCCGGAGTTTTGGAACCCATACCCGCAGTTTGGGACCAGAAACCAATTTTGGAACACTGCCCGGAGTTTTGGACCCGGAACCCGGACTTTTGGATACCATACCCGGACTTTTGTGACCCGGAGGTTTGGAATCCATGCAAGGTGTTTGGGACCGGAACCTGGAGTTTTGGAACTCTGCCCGGAGTTTGGGAACCGGAACCCGGAGTTTGGTATCTGGAACCCGGCTTTTTGGACCCGGAACCCGGAGTTTTGGAAATCATGCCCGGAGGGTTTTGGACCCGGAACCCGGAGTTTTGGAATCCATACCCGGAGTTTGGGACCCGGAACCAGGAGATTTGGAACCCTGCCCGGAGTTTGGGAACCGGAACCCGGAGTTTGGGAACCGGAACCAGGAGTTTTGTACCCGGAACCCGGAGTTTGGAAACCGGAACCGGATCTTGAGACCCAGAGTCCGGAGTTTGGGACCCTGAACCCGGAGTTTGGAAACCGGAACTCGGAGTCTGGTACCGGAACTCGGAATTTGGGACCAGTATACCGGAGCTTGTGACCCCGAACCCGGAGTTTTGGAATCCTGTCCGGAGTTTGGGAACCGGAACCTGGAGTTTGGGAACTGGAACCCGGTGTTTGTAATCGTTCCCGGATTTTGGGAACCAAAAACCGGAATTTTGGAACCCTACCCGGAGTTTAGGAACAGGAACCCGTAGTTTTGGAATCCATCACCCGCAGTTTGGGAACTGGAACCCGGAATTTGGGACCCGGAACCCGGTGTTTGCGAATCGGAACCCGGACTTTTGGAACGTGCCCAGAGTTTGGGAACCGGAACCCGTAGTTTGGATCCCTACCCGGAGTTTAGTATTACATTCGTAATCCAAATCTGTGTGGATTACATACATAATTCAATTATGGTTGGATTACATATGTGATCCAAATACGTGGAATACATGTGTGATCCAATTATGGACGGATTACGTATGTAATTCAAATCTGTATGGAATACATGTGTAATCCAATTATGGATGGATTACATATGTAATCCACATCTGTGTGGAAAACATGTGTAATCCAATTATGGATGGAATACATATGACATCCATATCTGTTTTGGATTACATATGTGATCCAATTATGGATGGATTACATACGTAATCCAAATCTGAGTGGATTACATATGTAATCCAATTATAGATCGATTACATATGTGTTCCAATTATGGATGGATTACGCATGTAATCCAAATCTGTGTGGAAAACATGTGCAATCCAAGTATAGACGGATTAGATACGTAATCCAAATCTGTGTGGATTACATATGTAATCCAATTGTGGATGGTTTACATATGTGATCCAAATACGTGGATTATAAATGTGATCCAATTATGGATTTAATACATACGAGTTTGGAAACCGGAACCCGGAGTTTGGGAACCGGAACCCGGAGTTTGTAATCCGGAACCCGGAGTTTGTGGCCCGTTGTTTGGGTCCGGAGTTTGGAACCCGGGGTTTGGGACCGGAAACAAGAATTTGGGATCCGTAACCCGGAGTTTGGGATACGGAGATTGGGACCCGTAGTTTTGGAGTCAGGACCTTGAGCTCTTTTAACCCGGAGTTTGGGACCCCTAGTTTTGGAGCCGGAGCCCGGAGTTTGGAACCCGGACTTTGGGAACCGGAAGCCGGTGTTTGGCACCCGGAGTTTTTAACCAGAAGCCGGAGTTTGGGAAGCTTATCCCGGAGTTTGTGAAGTGGAACCCGGAGTTTTGGAGCCGGAGTCTGCAAACCGGAAACCGGAGTTTTGAACCCTGCCCGCAGTTTGGCTCCCGGAACCCAGAATTTGGGAACCGGAACCCGGATTTTGGTCAAGGAACTCGGAACTCGGAGTTTGGGACTCGGAACCCGGAGTTTGGGACTCGGAACCCTGAGTTTGGGACCCGGAACCCTGAGTTTGGGACTCGGAATCCGGATTTTGAGACCCGGAAACCGGAGTTTTGTGCCCTGGATCCGGAGTTTGGGATCCGTAGTTTTGGATCCGGATCCCGGAGTTTGGGTGTCGGAACCAGCAGTTTGGGAAGTGTTACCCGGAGTTTGGGAAGCGGAAACCTGTGTTTTACCCCGAAACCATATTTGGGATATTGGAACCCGGATTTTGGGAACCGGAACTGGGAGTTTGGGTGTCCACCCGTAACCTGAGTCCTGAACCCGGAACTCGCTGTCCTGGACCCAGTAGACTGTGTTGTCCCAGAACCCTAACCGGAACCGGTTGTTCTTTATCCAGGTCCGCGAGTCTTGGACCTGGAACGCAAAGTAGTTTTCCCGGAACCCGGAATCCTGAAAGCGGTGGCCTCTACATAGATCCCGGCGTCCTGGACAGGGAACCTGGCCGAAGTCGACGACGAAAAGTACATGACGACGGCGGAGACGAGACGATTTCGACGACGAGACGAAGTAGACGACGATGACGAAATGAAGTGGAAGACGACGAGGCCAAGATGACGTTTTAACTACTAAGAGACGAAGTCGATAATGCCACCTAGACGAAATTAGACGGGACGAAGTCGACGACGACGAGGCAGACGGCAAGTACTGGACGATGTCGACTACGACGACGAGACGAAGTCGACATAGGCGAGACGATGTCTACGTCGGCGAAGAGACAAAGTGGACGGCAACGACTAGACGAAATCGACAACGACGAAGAAATGAAGTCGACGACGAGATTAATTCGATGACGACGAGCCAAAGACGACGACCAGACGAAGTCGACGACGACGGGAATATTTTCATAGTCCTCTTCGGGTCGCGGCGATGTCATGGATGAATTATAATAAAGTATTATGAATGTTACCTTTAACAGAAGAAATAATTAGGTTGATCATTAAAGGAGGATATGAAGGAAGACATGATAAAAGCTGTATTATCAGAATCTTTTGTTATAATGGAGAGTGCCTTAGAGGATAAGAATAAGGGAAAGAAGCCTCAACGTGAGGCTAGGGAAGGCCAAACGAGAGACATACAAAGATAAGACGAGAGCCGCACCGTAGGACATGTTGTGCCATCTGTTGGCCCAACGCAGGAAGCCGCAAGCAGCAGCCAATGCCTACCGGAGCCGGCTGACGCAGAGCAGAACAGAGACAACAGCCACAGTGAACCAAGCACCACCCAGCGCCCAGTGACCTTGGGAGACACACAAAGGTTAGAAGACAACCCCCCTGCGGGACAAGTTGCGCCATCTGTTGGCCCAATGCTTGAAGCCGCAAGCAGCACCCAACGCCTACTGGCATCTGTAGGAGCGGAGCAGAACAGAGATGACAGCCACGGTCGGTCAAGCTCCACTCAGTGTACCGGTCGAATATATAAGTCACACAGAGACAAAGAAATGGAAGAAAAAATCACGGAAAAAGTCAACTAGCAGTTACAGTACAATCCATGATGGAAAATCTTCAATCAGTATTAAAAAGATGACAAAAGAAGAAATAAAAAACGCAGTGCAGCAGTCACTGGAACCACATCAGAGAGACGCACCGAAAGAAATAAACCTCACTATGGAGGTGGACGCAGCGAACGAGGGCAACACCAGAGTACAGAGGAGAGGACACAGGGAATGACAGGAACTACCCCGGGAAGCCGCGGTAAAACCAACACTTATCAAAAACAATAAAAATTATAAAAATATGCTAACAGAGTAAAAAGCTTAATTGCATCTCTAAAGGGTTGCAAAATACCAATAAAACCAACCTTATTAGGACCTTTACGAACATTATTAGGGAACAAGCAAAGGCTACACAAACATTCAGAGACCAAGAAAACTATGAACCCAAACCAGACCCATAAATAAACCAGAGAAGAGGAGAAAGTGAATGGACGACAGTGGTAAGAGGAAGATATGGAATTGGGAGAAAACGAGAAGCAGAGGCAGGAAAAGATTCGAAAGGAAGAATAAAGGGCACAAGACATGGAGAAAACAGACTAAAGGCAGCGGAGAGTAATGCATGCCTGTACATAAAGGACGATGACTCCAGAAACAACAGAGGAGGACATAGAATAGTATCTGAGAGAAAATGGAGTGGCAGAATCAGCTGCAGAATGGTCAGCAATACTGACTCAAGAAGAGCCTTCAAATTAGGCATCCCCATGATAGAGCTCGATAAAGTATATGACGAAACATTTTGGCCAACAAACGTAATATGTCGCCCCTTTCGTGCACCGTGGAGGTACAAAGGAGGACCATAAAGAAGACCACAAACAAGTGAAAGTCTTAAATTGGAACGTGGAAGGATTAAAGGGAGTCGTGAGTAGCTTATCGAGAGACATCTTCAGCGAGTTCGATGCCTGTATTCTAACAGAGACATTTATCACTGCGGAATCAAGGACAGAAGTGAAAGGGTTATATAACATTCATGCATTAGCGAGAAAAGACGTTAGAGGAAGACCATCAGGTGGAGTAACATGTCTGATTAATCCAAAGCTAACCCCTTTCGAAGTACTCTCGAATGAAGAGGACCAACTAGTAGTTAGAACAAGAATAGAGGTATTTGTGTGTGTATATTACAGGCCAGAATGTAGCGCAATAGATATAGTAGATAGCATCCAAAGAGCAATAGATGTTATACCGACCAGTGACAGAGTTGTACTCGCGGGCGACTTGAACTCTCCAGTTGACAAAGTCAATAGAAAACCAGAGATAGTCCTCAACTACCTGGAAGAGGAAGGTCTCACTTTAGTGAATGACAAGAGGGTGCTTACATATATATGTCATAATGGAGGGAGCGCCATAGACCTCGCGTTCGTAAGAGGTTTCGACATTCATGAGCATGGTCTTCTGACAAGCAGCGATGCAGCACTAATTAGGAAGACATCCCAGTAATGACAACACTAAACGTAAACAAGCCCACAAGAAACCAAATAAAGTCCCAAACGCTACAAGGAAGACTAGATCCGAGGCTACTACAGGAGAATACTGACAAAATAGCATGTATTCTACAAGCAGTCAACGAGGGAAGCTTAGACGAGGCTATGTCGGGAATAACGGACTTTATAAATGGAGGAATCTCCACAACAGAGTGCATTCGCAGAGCACAGAAATGATTCGACAGGGAATGCTATAATGAGAGGCGAAATGCTCTGATGAAGTTACACATAGCACGAAGAACAAAACATGCGAAAGATCTGAAGTGCTACCAGATTGCGAGAAGAAGCTATAAAGAACTTCAAAAGCTAAAGAAGCGAGAATTCAGATAAAAGGAAGATAAAAAGCTGATTAAGGAAAGTGAGAAAGACCCTTATAAGGCCCTCAGGCCAAGGCAGCCACGCTTTCCAGCGGACATCACGATAAAAACATGGGAGAAACATGTGAGAAGTGTCCTAGCATCCAAAGAGACTAGGCCAGAGTTAGATGAGAAGACGGCAGTCGAACAAACTACAAGCAACACCAATGAGGAAGTGAGGAAGGTCATCACAACAGCCAAGACAAATAGGGGTTCGGGTGTGGATGGACTCTGCAATGAGCATTTAAAAATATCGTTACCCTATCTTGAACTCATCTGGACAAAGCTAATGTGCATAGAGACTGGAAATATCCCCAGCATATGGCGCAAGTCGATTATTAAACGACTCTATAAGGGTAAGGGTGATGTGAGTAGACCCGAGTCTTATAGGGGTATAGCTCTTCAATCCGTGGCATTCAAACTACTTAGCAAGCTTCTAACTCAGATGTTAGGTGAGCTGGTGGAGCCTCTGTTACCTGAAGAGCAATTCGGTTTTCGGAAGGCTAGATCAACTCTGATGGCTGCAGAATGTCTCTTACAGGACATACGAGAGAAGCTACGAGCTCATGGGAAGAAATATGTAATCTTCATCCATTATACTAAAGCTTTTGACACTGTCAATAGAAGGAAATTAATTGGAAAACTGGAAAGACTCATTGGATACTCTGATATGACGAGGTTAATATCTAATATTCTAACAGACAACCAAATACAGGTCTCTGACGGAATTTCTCAATCGAATTGGATTGCTCAAACAATTGGAGTGTTACAAGGGCACCCTATGAACCCGATACTTTTTAATATCCTGACACATGATGTTTCCACCAAAATCAAGGAGGGTGTAAAGAATCTAAATGTGTACATATATGCAGATGATATGGCCCTAGCCTCCAATAACATAAAAGATCTGCAGAAAGGAATGGATCTCATTACCCAATGGGCAGATGAAAACGACCTAGTAGTGAATGCATTGAAGACCGAACAAATGGTATTTAGGAGAGGAGGGCGACTGAGTAAAGATGACTACATCGTCTGTGGAGGACGTACGCTGATGCCGAAACGACAATTTAAGTACCTAGGGATTACAATGCAAGTAACCGGGTCAACCTTTTCAGTCCATCTAAAGGAAAGACTTACAGCTGCGATCAGAAGCATAAGTGACATTAGACATCTACAAAGAATGTCAATAAATACTGCTATGGAACTCTTTTGTGTTAAAGTACTACCCTCACTCATATATGGGTTAGAAATCATATGGGAATATCACGCAGACAGCTACAAGAGCTCGAAAGTCTGAAACCAAGGTACCTGAAAATGGTGCTTGGAGTTTCAAAATTATCTCTATCAAGATTATGCATATGTCTTAGCTAGGGAAACTTTCTTGGTTGAAGACCTGAGAGTGCGAATGCTACTGCCATCTACACCAGCATATGAGGAACTGCTACGATAGCTCCAAATGAAGAGAAACTCCAAAAGGTGAAAGTTTCTACAATACTGATGCCATGGTAAATAAGGAATGGATGCGAGCAGAATATGGACTGAGGCATGTAGTGACGTGCTTTGCGATCCATGGTTTCCACCATCGCATCTGCACCAGGAAGTCTTTCCACCAGGCCTGTCACGAATGTATATGTGTACTGTGTAGTGAACAGTGTGATACTTACAATGCCTTGGAATGTAACAAGAGATCAGTATCGCTGATTCAATTTTGTACAGACTAGAGTCAGTGTAGTGACACTCAGTGTATATCTCAACAACCTTCTAGACTAGAGTCATATGGACTTTTGCCCATTGGGCGCTTTACCTTTTATTATTAAATAGTTCTGGTCCTCAGCAAGATCTTCCCAGGTAGCGAGAACTTGATCCCACAATTGATCTGGATTTTGAGGTGGGTTGTCTCGATATTTGTCAATCCTCCTCTTTTTATGCCTTTCCATGATCCATCTTTGAACATTTATGGTGGTGTGCGCGGGGTGGTTATCCTGCTGGAAAATTAAATTTCCTTCGGAAAGAAAATGATTATAAACTCCATGGATCCAGTTCTTTCGCTTCTGTTTTAAAGCCAGTGCAAACATATCTTATCGCTAGCTATAATATAATTCTAATAAATGAAAGTTCATATACCAATTAAGTTTTGTTATGTTTGAATGCACATTATGTATTAATTTACTAATATTTCTTAGGTATGTAGTTATAATAACCACTTTCATGTGTTAAAATAAAAACTCAGTTGTATGTTACCTAGTTGACTAGTTTCAGCTTTGTCTCAGGCGTTTTTATGATATTCTAGCCTATGATCAGCTTCTTCTAAAATGTTGAGTACCACAATCTTCGTGACGCGGTATTTTCGTGAATTTTTGTGTCATTCAAATTTTCAAAATGGTCGTTTCTTAAATGGGTAACATTATCTCCATCTCACTCTTAATTTTTGAGCAGTTCCAGATATAACAATTCTGCATCGAAATGTTCCGCCATTTTATATTGCAACTAATCTAAATTACAATATGTTTATTTATACACGTACAAACAACATTAAGTAGGTAGTCTTTTTCCGTAGTAGTGTCTGCCAAAGGAATCAAATCTAATTTTTGTACATTCGAGTAAGCAGCTAGGGGGAAGACACTGGTGATTACAAGTATGTAATCTCGAGTCAAGATGTAGTATAGATTCCTGCTGTGGATGTGCTTGGTCTACATCATAGGATGCACAGAATGCTACATACATAATTTTAAAACGAAAAGTTCTTCCTAAAAAGTAATTACCTTCCGGTGTTTTTTCGAACACAGGCATTGAACCTTATAGGAATAGAAATGTATATGCAAAACCGAAATGTGATGAATCACGCACAATAAATTATCCATTATTATAATGCAGAAGGTTAGATATAAAGACCAATTAACAGTAAAATTTAACTATCGCACTTTTACGGTGAAAAAATAAAGTGAGTTAGTTCTTAATACACATATGAGAAGTGTTTTTTCAAAAGTCGCTAAATGCCAAAATTTTGAAAATTAAGTCTTTGGTGGTTACATGTCAACATTCATGTTACCCGTATCCCTGTGAAATCAGTTTTAGCAAAAGTCTATTATTGCTGTAGTTATAAGGCAATGAAAGCTGTGATCTTTCGCAAAACTCGATATTTGCTCTCGATGATTTAAAGCAGTGGTCGTCAGCACTCGCTGAAATGTGCAAAGGGTATGCGGTGCTGTCCTGTGTGCACCATCAAGCAACAGGGAGAGATAGAGAGCATACCTGCTAGCAGCTACGGAGTGCACCCTAGTGCACTATGTTTTCCACGGGTAAGAGAGACTAGCCCCAGCGTGCTCTGTGCTGACGACCCCTGATTTAAAGCAAAAGTCGATGAACACCAACTACATTATAAGCAGAATAGAGAAACCAACAATATAAGACGGCCAGACAGCATTTTATATTTAGATCAACAATGTACAATATGTATTAGAAGAACAATAAGTTACTAGCTACTTATAGCACAGCAAGTTAGTAAACATTCTCATGGCAGAGACTACAATGAAACCTAAGTGGCGCGAATTGTACTACGAAAATGAAACAGAGTTTTAAATTGTAACAATGAAACTGATTCTAATAAGAAGATATTATAATTTTAAAAGAAATGTGTAGCAATGAAAATAGTACTAATATTTTACGGAAAATTTGATTTTTATTATTACTTTTCAACCCAGTGAATGAGGACTCAAAGAAACTCAAACAACAAAGTAGGCCTACTGTTGGCAGTGGCGGACACCTACACTGGAGATCACCTTGAAGTTGAGATATTAAAATCAGACCTGTATCCAGGAAATAATGAACACAGCTACTTTGCCAAAGAAGGAGGACGACGTCTGGAACCTCATGAAGTATTTTGAAATACCAACATTAGTTAAAGAATTTTACGACGAAATTATGGAGATTCATATTAAATTGAATTTTTGATTAGAAAAAGACAGAATGTCCAGGTACCTGTGTTTTGAAAAAATCCATAACGACTTTCCTTATTTTACACTATGAATATTTTGATCGGTTCTCACTGTTATTTGGAGACTTAATATTTTATGCACAAATTTATGTGTGGGCACTTCAGGAAATAAATAATGTGTTTCAGGTTATTTTAGCAAATATAGACTTTATTCCTTTTCATATAAGTCATTCAATTATTATCATTGTTGTATGAATAGAGTTTCTATTTCCGAAAAATTGTAATATTTATTTGTATTTATTACTCTGTAGGTACTTTGTTCAAACTGTTATGTAAAGACGAAAAATAAAAACAAATAAAAAAACATAGATTAGAATATAGTAATATAAAGCAAATACAAACTACAAATAAAATATGAGCAAGAAAAAGTTATTAAAGAATCGAGGAAAGGACTTAAGATTTAAATATTAACAAACATATCATTAATTGACGAACTAGTGGACTTACTCGTGTTAAATATGTAATATTTGTCAGGCTTACAGCTGTTTCAGTGCTTCACGCACCATCATCAGAGCCTACTAGATCACGGCGTCATCTCGAACTTCTCTGTCTGTTAGGAGGGCGTGTTTTAGTGTTGGAAGGTGTTGGAGTGTGGAGTCGAATAGTGTGTGTACTGAAATTGATCTGTGTGTTGAGGATTTGATCAGGGTGTGTTTTAGTGTGTTTGTATATTTCGTATTGTTCTAGTGTCCTAACAGGCAGAGAAGTTCGAGATGACGCCGCGATCTAGTAGGCTCTGATGATGGTGCGTGAAGCACTGAAACAGCTGTAAGCCTGACAAATATTACATATTTAACACGAGTAAGTCCACTAGTTCATCAATTAATTATATTCAAGTGTTAAAAGTGGTGTACGCAAGATTCAAAATGGAAACATATCATGTTTTAATGTCTTGGCATTTAGCGACTTTTAAAACGAAAACTGTAAATTTCGTACTCTCACCATTCCAGTTATAAATCTAAATCTTAAAATAGTACAGTAATTACGTAATGTGATTAGTAACTTAATAAACAATCATCATCCTCTTATCGTGTCCTCCTTTCGGAAGGTTGATTCCAAATATGCTTCCATTCATCTCTGTCTTCCCAAGCTTTTTTCCTGTTTATTTCATCCCACTTGTATCCCCATGATAGTAAAAGAATATAAGAGTTGGTGTTAATACTTTTTGATCACATAAAACACACATTTTCTAACAAATTTAATTTGAGGCATTTAGCAATTTTTTAAAAAATGCTCCTCATATATAATTTGAAATTTTTATATTTTAGCTTCTTACAGCATAAAGAACCTGGCTCACTGCTTGGGATGTTGATGAAGGTCGGGTTGGCTCGGGTCGGGTTAGGTCTGGTTTGGTTAGATGGTTGTGGTGATAGTATCAGCAACACCTGTGTAATCACCAGATGCTGGTAGTATTAATCGGTGTAATTAGTACATACTTTTGTAAGGAGTAGTTGTTAGTAATAACTTTTGTTGCAGTTACAATTGTAGGGGTTGTGGTATTAGTATTTTAGATGTTGTAGTTACGGTATGTTTCATTTGTTGTTGTAGTTGTACATTTGCTGTAGTGTTAGTTACAGAATGAGTCATTAAAATAGTGGTAATATTTGCAATAGTAGCAATACTAGTAGTTGTAGATGTAGCAGTTAAATCTGCTTTAATCATAGACATAGGATCTTTCCATTTATCTTTGTGACTTAGATTTTTCAGGACCAATAACAGTGTATCTTTTCTGCTTGTGATGTGTTCAATAACTTACTACTGAGAAGTGAAGGATTGGAATGGAACAGCTGGGCAAGACAACTTATAAGCATTACATAAACTCACATATAAGATATTTAATATTTTTAGCTTATGGTTTTAACAGTAGACGCACATATAATTTGTTTAGATCTTGACAAAGTTTTGAATAAATAACATTATGAAAATACTTTATAGTTTGATGTGTTTTCACTTCCAGTTCCCTGGATTCACCTCAGACACAAAAAATGTACTTCTTGGCGAGATCAGATATCCATTGTAGATTACCAAACATTAGGTCAAATTTCTGCTGAGGAAAGGTGTTGATTAGTTTGTGTACCACATTACCATGACAATTACCGACATACAAATAAATATTTAGACCTCTAGAATTATTGTTCCATATGTTATTTTTACTTAGGATATAAGTAATCTGTCTTTATCACCAGCTTTTTATGTAACTGTCATTGAAGAATTGTACATGACTAGGTACTGTAAAATAAAAATTAAATAGAAAATTAAACACCAACAAAACTTAAAAAATTACGTAAACCTGCATTTGAAAAGCCTTTTCTGTGAGGCTGTTGAAATAAACGTGCCTGACGTGGTTTTTCATTGTCCTTCACTTCTCATCTAGTAATTCTGTGTACTAAATATAAATATAAACATTATGTTGGTGACCTTTAATATTCTAATAGATTCATACTGCCAATATGCTGGGGAATTCCTTAGAAGCGTCCACAGGAACAAGGTGACAGTTCATTGTAGACAGCTGATAAAGTTAAAAGGGAGGCTTACAAATTACACCAATCTGCATCTACCAAGTGGCAGGTGCGACTTCACAAGCAAAATGTAGGACAATTAGTTAAGTACTAAGAAAAAGAACATTTTATTCTATTTTCAAATCAAATTTTTATGTCTACACTTTGAATCGACTCTAGTCTTTTGTAAGTCACTTCTCTTTGTATTTACGTGTGTGCAAATTTTGAGGGGTGTTTCTACCTGTTGTGGAAGGTTCTCTTGTGAGAGAAATATCAATTACAATCAATTTTTCCTTATCCTATACAGTACTCGCACTAACTATTAAATCTGAAGCTTCTCATCCATGCTTTTATTGAACTCCTTGCAATACTGTTTCTCTTGCACATGCCTTTCTATTTTTCTGCGCTCAAAATTACCTCAGAGATGTATAAAATGAAAATAAATACGCTGAGTATTTCAAAAGGAACTTGCTACTATTAGCAAAGGGAGCTTTTAATTTTATCTATAGGATATCTCTTTTAGAATCATTTCCTCTCTCACCACACACACTCCTTACTAGTATTGTCATGAAAATCTTTCCTCTGAAACATTTCGTATAATTCTGTTTACAGAACATGACCAGCTTGTAAAACATTCTTATACACTTATTACTAGGGACCAAATTTGTAGGTTTTTACCTAATTTTTTCCTCTAATTTCTTCAATACTTTTCCGAATCATGATTGCAGAGAGAGAGAGAGAGAGGGAGAGAGGGGCAGAGGGGGAGAGAGAGGGAGAGGGGGAGGGGAGGGTGAGAGGGAGGGGAGATGGAGAGGGGGAGTGGAGGGGAGGGGAGAGGAAGAGGGAGAGGGATATATATATCCCTGGGCAAAATCTATACTTCGCGATGACATCTATGGCTCCCTTGCTTTCCTCAAAACATATTTCAGTGACCTTCCAAAATATATTGAGTAGATGGAACCTTCGTCGTTATAACTGAAAGATGTAATTGGTGTCACTGACTCACTTTTACAGAAACAAGTACCAGGACCCGTGGGTGAAGCCGTCACATTAAAATTGAAGAAAGTATTGGAGAGGAATCCAGGGTGTGAAAAAATGAAAAATGTGTGCTCCATTCTCCAGGGGAAAAGTATGAATTGTCAGTTACCTTGGAAACCTGCTGCAGTGGCAGCGGTGAAATTTGTACCTATAACATCATGTGCTCTTAAAAGAACCATTTCATCCTAAAATGAATTTTGAAAGACAATAGAAAAAACTTCTCAGTCGAGAATCTTGAAAAGTATTTGATCATATATTGCAACAACGAACAGTACCAGTAATTAATATTGTTTTGTTTGTTTGTTACTTTTTAAAATAATTCTTGATCAATTTTCAACAAATTTAATTCAAAAGATGTGTGTGTGCCTTTTATCTATAGTAAATTTAAATTTATGTAGTTGTATCAAGGCAAATTATATTACATAAAATGTTAATTGCTACAATAATTTATTCACGCTACAAGCAATGTTAAAGGGGAAGGAACAAAAATTTCGAATCTTACAACTTTTGATAAATAGTTTGGTTCTTCAAAAGGTCAGTTTCGTGGTCCATGTTGCCTTAATAAATATATATATATTTTTTAAGAATAACTGTAAGGATACATTTTTAACGATCTGGCAGTTTTTCGACCCATTTCACAGGTTGGACATAAAACCTAAAAAACCTATTTCACCTATTCCAAAAACCTAAAATTGTCTTTTTAAAAACCTAAAAATCTGGTCCCTACTTATTATCAATAGATAGGTGAACTGTAAGTGAAATTACAAACAACATTTACACAAATATTTATTACTATTAAAGCAACAAAATAACCCAGTATTTAAAAATGAAATATTATTACTTCTCGTGACAGTTACTCAAGAATCCCTTCCATGCATCTTTTAACAGAAATTACCAAGCTCCATAAGGAAGAGGCAGCAATTCAACTAATCTAACTTTTACATAAAAGAGTTTATTTAGCTGTACACAAACAAGAAAATGTAACAAAAAATATTAGTTCCCATTTGATTTTACCCACCACCGTCCATTTGTATATACAAACTATGCAATACAGCACACATGAATGTGTTTGATACGTCTCTGTTATCACTCTTAGCTTCCTTAAAAATCTAACCAAAAGAATTTATGATCCTACAGCTCTTGCTTTAGACTAAGATGAAAACCAGAAATTTAATTTACTAAATTTACAACAAAAACTGAAAAAGACTGACATATATCACATCAGTTTGTAAGTTTCTATTTTTTTTTTTTTAATTATGGCACTGCACATGGTCCCCAAACTGCATACAGTCCTGATTTTGGTATTTCTTCTATTTCAACACCCAGTCAAATGTCCGATTTTGTATTTCTAGTATATGAAAGTATATATCTTAAATTTATCTTTCTGTCTTCAGCTTTTAGGTATGTAACAACCTCCACACATTCGTTCCTTTTTTGTTTATTTACTCTATGTGCATTTTCACAGAATTTGGTGTATATAATAAAAAAAACTGACTTCCAATTAATTTCTTTCTAATATAATAAGTAATTATATTTTGGTTAACACATTCTATGAAGAGACATGTACAATTTCAATAACATCACATTTTTGTTTTGGTGCATATACAACCTGAAATGTATGCAAAAATCTGTAATGTTTCATATGCACAAGTCGTACAAAAAATATGATATATTGAAATGATTCATGTGTGTATATTGTGGATCCTGATGAGGAGGAAGGGACACTGGTGTAACTGTGTCCATGAAAAAAGAAAATTACGTCACTCTCAAGATTTGACAATGGTTTAGGATACAACATACATCACTGAATGGAAATAAGCAGATCACCTTCTACTTTTCAGAGTCAGGCTCCAGTAAGAAAAGACAGTCTTCATCGCTAATTCAATATTCCACAAATTCCTATCAATGATGGTGTTGAAACAAGCATACCTTTCATGCAAAACCCTACTGGACTGCACACTAACGTGAAGTGTGTTTTCACACTATAAATACAAAAAAAAATGTTAACAATTTGAGATGCTTGAGTCTCCGACAAAATTAGGTTGAAAGTTGATGTCCAAGATTTGCAAATGATGGTTTTGGTGGCAACTGACCGTAAACACTACGGAACAACACTTCAGGGACGGGAACGGGTGTGATGTTGTGTAGAGATGATTCCTTATTCTTCCAGGCCTTCTTTCGCACACGATAAAATATAGAAAAACCAATCACCATGCTGATGTTAACGAGAAGAAGCATAATCACTGACACGATCACCATAGACTTTGGTGTACAGACGTATTCTTCTTCTGTGTAGATATCTAAAACGAACACAAATACAAACTGCATCATCTTACATTTATAAATCAAAGTCGCATTACGGAATATTAGACATTTTTGTTTATATCTCCTTAAAAGGAAATATAAATTTCATTCACTCTAATGTCTTGATTTATGTTGTGGGTCAAACTACGCTGTTAGCACAAAGGCAATAAGGAACTTATGACAAAGACAATATACGATGACATATTTCTTACACATGCATATATGACAGGTTTGAACCTCACTCAATGTGTATGCAAATTAACTGTCAAATTCTTTCGAGAAAACCGTCATTTTGTTTTATTTTCTCTTAATTATTTCATATGAAAACATGAAAACGAAAATCATACAATCTATTTTGAACACTTGACATTGACTAGAAAGAAAATCCATGCAGCACTAAGATTAAAAATAAGTTAAAAACAAAAGTCTATTGAGTAAAAAGTACTCTTAAAGGTAAAAGACTATACAATTCGGCACAGATATTGCAGAAAACAGATCAATATTGTTTAAGAAATAAAGATTTTGCTCTTTGAAAAAAATTAACTGCACTTTGTCCACTACTGACCTCTTTCTGAAATTCCAGCTGACAAGCCACTCTCTCTTAGTCCTGTCACAATATGGTCCATTGTGGTCACCATGTGATTCTTGGAACTGCTGTTTTTAAGGTTTTTGGTCGTTTCTGGTAATGAATTAGGGCCCACGACCAACTGCGAAAATACAAACAATATTAAACATGCAAAATTATGTAAGCTCTGTTTCGTTTATACAAAGTGCTCAGAAAATACCGTTCAAACACAGGTTAAGGGGAGCAGTAGCAGTAGCAGTAGCAGCAGCAGCAGCAGTAGTAGTAATAAAATAATAGTAATATTGTAATAGAAGCCAACAATCCATGAACACTTTTATTGAGATATAGTGGTTAGCACCTGTCTGTTAAATGGGGACATATTATTGAAACATGTGAACAAGTGTTTCTAACACATGCTATCTATTTCATTTTGGCAATACTATATTACACTATACCAATACTGTACAATGAGCTTAATATCTTGACATGAACTTGTATACACAACTGTAAATTTGTTTATATTACAATTGGAAAACCTTTTTCAAACCTACTAGCACATGTGTATTCTTTTTGTTTCCTTTGTACAAGGAAGGCCCCAAACTCGAATGAGCTTGTGCATTTCCATTCCTTTATTTAGGAATGATTGTGAAGTCCAAACAGCCACTTTCTTTCCAGATATGACTAGAGTCCTGCAATTGATTACTTTGAGTACAAGTTAGATGTACATGCTTCACTTGGAATGGAGAACTCTGACTCGTCTCCCCGCTCCATTTCATGTGTTTACATCTGCTTATACCTGTACGCACTGAACAATGAGAACTGTATTCAGATAATGTCTGCTAACAAGTGTTATCATGGCCTCAGAAAACGTGTGAGGTACAAATTGCTGTTCAGAAAAACTAAAGGCATGATATATATTAGCATTAATAAAACCAGTATTAACGAATGGTGCTTGCAGAATACAGTGCTAGACGAGTTGTTCTGAAGACCCATGACCCCATATTTATTTATTCTTTTTATTTTTTGTATATTTATTTATTTTTAATTTCTTTCATTTATTTATTCTTTATTAATTTTTGCATTTATTTTTTATATATTTATTTTATTTATTTATCTTTTTATTCATTTACTTATATATTTATGTATTTATTTATGCATAAATTTATATTTTTCATTAATTTATTTTTATTCTTTATTAATTTTTCATTTATTAATTTTTATTCAGTTACTTATTTATTTTTTTATTCTTATTTTATTTATGTATTTACTTTAAAAATTTATTTTTTATTTTATTTATTCATTTGTTTATTTTATTTTTTATTTTTTTTTGTATTTATCTTTCTTATTTATTTATTTCTTATTTTTTGTTTATTTATTTATTTACTTATTTATTTTTCATTTATTTTATTTATTCATTCTTTATTAATTTTTGCATTTATTTATTTTTTATATATTTATTTTATTTATTTATCTTTTTATTCATTTACTTATATATTTATGTATTTATTTATGCATAAATTTATTTTTTTCATTAATTTATTTTTTCTATTTATTTATTTTTTTGTTTATTGCTTATTTTTTTAATTTATTTATTTAATTTTTATTTATTTATTTCTTATTCACTTATTTATTAATTTTTATTTATTTATAGTTTTATTTTTTTACTTTTTATTTTATTTATTTATTTATATTTATGTTTTTTTACTTTTTTATTTTCTTTATTTATTCGTTTTTTTGTATTTATTTATTTTTATTTATTTATTTACTTATGTCTTTATTTAATTTTTTTATTTATTTACATTCTTTATTATATTGAGTTTTTATTTATTTTATTTACTTATTTATTTATTTATGCTCGATCATGCCGAAATGTAGTAATTATACACCTGGTAGCAGTCCTTTAATGCATGTCATTAAAGTACACCTATTCATTAAAGTTCAGGTTTTCGATTATTCTCGGATATGCAATCGAAAGACAACTAGCAAAACGTCACGCAGGCTGGAAATCCAATACTGTCGCAGAAGGTTATGTTCTGTTACTATAATAATTAGCGTTCATTGTAAATAATATTCAAATAAATTCAATTTGTCATCTCGTTTTTCAATGTCGAATTCAATTTCAAGGTTATATCAAGTTTAATGTTTATCTTACTCTCTAGGTTATATAAAGGTCGTCGACATTCGTTGCCTGGAAAAAATCAATAATTTCGTGTCTGCGCACATCTCACAATTTACGAGATTGCACAAGGTCAGTTCGCTCCCGAGTCACATAAGAAGAACATGAATATTTATGAATAATTTCAAGTTAGAAATATGGTCGAGCATAAAAAGTCATATGAAACTTGCCTATAATGGTAATTAAGACGTTCGTATGAAAATTATGAAACTCGCTTGCGCTCATTTGATAAACATCCTAGCGTCTTAATAACTATCATTATAGGCTCGTTGCATAATTAACTATTATTTCATTACTTATTTTTATTTATTTTTCATTCATTTATCCTATTTATTTACTTTTTGTTGATTTATTTTATTTATGTATTTATGGAAGAATTAATTAATTAATTAATTTTTTTATATTTTTCTTCATTTATTCATATATTTATTTCTTACTAATTATTTTTATTTTCTTATTTATGTATTTATTTATGTATTTATATATTTCTGCATTTATTTATTTTGTATTTATTCACTTTTCTATTTATTTATTTATTTTCTCATATTTTTCCTATTTATTTATTTATTTATTATATTTATTTATTTTTTATTTTTTATTATTAATTTTTATTTATTTTATTTATTTATTTTTTCATTCACTCATTTATTTATTTATTTTACTTATTTTTTATTAGTTTTTAGTTCTTTTTTATTTATTTATTTATTTATTTATTGTTTATTGATTTTTCAATTAATTATTATTTTTTTATTTTTCTCATTTTAGACATTTTAATTTTTTAAAATTGATTTATTATTAATATTATTTATTTTTATGCATTTTTATTTAGTTATTTATTTTTATTTATCAATTTTTATTCATATATATTTTATGTATTTATTATTATTATTTTTATTTACTTATTTTTACTCATTTTTATTCATATTTTTATTAATTAATTAATTAATTTTTAATTCACTTGTTTTTATTAATTTATTTCTCATTTATTTATTTAATAATTTTATTGACTTTTTATTTATTTATTTTATTTATTTATTTTTTGACTTTGTTAATTATTTTATCTCTTTGTTTATATTTTATTTACTCACTTTTTATTTTTATATATTTTATTTATTTATTTTTATTTATTATATTTATTTGCTTATATATTTATTTTTTATTTATTCTTACTTATTTTTTATTTATTTATTTATTTATGAATTTATTTAATTATATTTTTATGTATTTACTTATTTTTTATTTATTTTTCATTTCATTTACTTATTTATTTTTTATCTATTTGTATTCATTTACTTATTTTTCATTTAATTATTTATTTATTTGCTTATTTTATTTACTTGTTTATTTATTTTTATTTTATTATTTATCTATTTATTTATTTATGTTATTAATTTTTGTATTTCTTTACATTCTTTATTTACTCACTTTTAAAATTATTTTTGTTATTTTTCTTTATTTATTTATTTATTTTTATTCATTTATTAATTATTTTTTATTTATTTAATTAATCAACTGTTTCATTTACTAATTTTTTTAAATTCATATATTTATTTCTTTTTGATTTTTATTTATTAATTTATTTTTATTGAGTTATTTTTTATTTATTTTTGTTTATGTATTTTATTTATTTATACTTTATTTATTATTATTTATTTATTTATTTAATTCTTTATTTTTTATTTATTTACGTTTTTATTTAGTTATTTTTAATTATTTTTTTTCATTTATATTATTTATCTTTTATTTATATATTCAATTATTTATTTATTACTTATTTCTCTTTTTATTTATTTATAGTTTTTATTTATTTTTTATTTATTCATTTCTTCATTTAAGTATTTACTTATTTATTTATGTATTTATTTTGATTTATTTAATTATTTTTATTGATTCATTTCTTTACTTTCATTTCTTTAATTTTTTTATTATTTTTTACGTATTTTAATTATTTATTTAGTTTTCAATTTATTTATGTATTGGTTTGTTTTATTAATTGCTTGTATTTATTTCTTGTATTGATTTATATTTTTATTTACTTATTCATTAATTTTTTTTATTTATTAATTTATGTACTTCTTTATTTTTTATTTACTTACTTTTTACTTATTTATTTACTTTATTTTTTATTTATTTTATTCATTTATTTATTCGTTCATTTATATACATTTTTTATTTATTTTATTCATTTATTTTTCTAATTTTACTAATTTTTTATTTATTTATGTATTTATTTAATTATTTATTTTTGTATTTATTTATTGTTATACGTATTTATTAATTTTTATTAATTTTTTTTATTTATTCACTTTTTAAATTAATTAATTCATTTATTTATTGCTTTCAATTATTTATTTATTTACTTTTTTATTTATTTATTCACTTCTTATTTATTTTTTATTTATTCTTTTTTTATTTGCTCATTTTTATTTATTTACTTACGTATTCATTCATTCATTTATTTTTATTTATTTACTTGTGCATTTATTTATTTGTTTATTTAAGTATTTATCTATTTATGTATTTATTTATTTACTTATTTATTTATTTACCTTTTATTTATTTATTCATTTTTATGTATTTATTTTTTATTTATTTACTTATGTATTTATTTATTTGTTTATTTAAGTATTTATTCATTTATTTATTTATGTATTTACATATTTATTTATTTATTTATCAATTTAGTTATTTTTATTTATTTATTTATTTTTTTATGTATCTATTAATTTTCATTATTTTTTTTATTTATTCATTTTTTAAATAATTTTATTTATTTATTTACTTATATGGTTGCTGTGCATTAGAATGTTGAATGCCAGCACTGACCTTCAGTCATATAGCTATCACTCACCTTATCAATATACTATTTTTATATATACATAGGTAGGACTTCTTACATTATATGCACACATACATTTTAAAATTTATTTTACATATCTTTTAACATATATATTTCTCTGATTCACTCTTTTCTTACTTTCCAAAAATATGTTCCTAAGGATTTTATTATCTGTTTATTTGTAATTCTTGATATTTTGACTAATCAAATTTCATTACTGAAATGTAGCCACTTCCTTTTTATATAATTGTGTTCACTCCAATCGGTCTTGACACATATTAATGATACTTGCTTTATATCTTCTATTTCGCCACATAATATAACATCTGTCATTTTCCATATTATCCCTAAAACCTCTCAATTTCCACACTCCTAACCTAATTCATGCAAAACCACTCTAGCATTTTTATTGCATATCGTTATATTATATCTTCACTCTATACAATTTTAACTTTCCTATAATTTTGTAATGAAGTTTTATTATTCATGTAACTAAACATTTATTGTTTTTCTATATCATTACAACTTTGTCTTATAAAGTTATAATATTCAAAACATTATTTACACTCATGATTTTCTCTCCACAGTTGTCCCACTCCAATCTTGTCAAGTTGATTTTTTAAAGTGCTAGCCCAATTTCTTTTATTGCCATTCATTACCAAATATTTACAACAAATCGTAACAATCTCGTTATCTTCCATGTTTACAAATCTAAACCAAAATTTTACTATTCTTATCATAATTTCTCCTCTACTACTACATGTACCACATTCCAACATTGCTGTTCTCCTGGTAGCCGAATTGGGGAGTTGTAAATCTCGTTTACAATGTTTACCTTGTATTAGATCAATTTTCTCCAATTATAGTGCCCTCATATTTCAATGTTTTAGAACATTCTAGATTTTATCAGTGAACTGTATAGGCTACGTTATTGAGAGTTTTATGTCGATGTTTGGTGTTTCAGCTAGGCACATATTTATTGCTAACAATGCATGCCCACCATTTGAAGTTGCTTTACGGAAGGTATACTAAGTTCATGCATTTCCATTATTTTCACCAAGAGGCAATAACTATAATTTTTAAATTCATTCAACATGGTCTTGTGTTGCGTATTTTCTCATATTTTCAATTTCTTTATGTCTTATACAGTATTGCATATTAAGAAATCATAACACAGTGTGACGTGGAAAGAAGTTTTAGTTTTAATGATACAGCACCACTTGGAGATGCAAAGGCGCAGTTTCTCAATTCTACTGAACCTCAATCAAGTATTGGTCATAAAAGCCATTAGAAATCGATTTTGTTTCTGCTTCTAAACAATAATGTAAATATTTACTCACATAACAACCGCACTTATACAGGACATGTAATTTTGTTAAATAAAAAAAGGTGTGAGAGAGATTTCAAATTCATAACACTTTTACTCTTTTTCTTGCCAAAGATATAAAGGCGCTATACAAACCTTGAGCTGTATTGGTAGCTCACTTGGAAGATCTGATTCCACAGCTTTCTGACTGTTTGCGGCTTCAGTTGTACTTGCTGCTGCGGTAGTAACATTCTTTGGTGATGGTGGCTGTGGCGGTGTTGATGTACTCGAGTTTGTTTCTGAATCAGTAGTAGAAATAGGCTTATTACTACAGAACTTTAACAGCTTTTTCTTTTAAGCTGCATATTGACATGCTTCCTGTGATATGACAGGAAGGCAAGTAATAAATTTCATACAACATATTCATTGTAATGTTACAGAAAAAACTACTAACTGTGGTACAAATACATCACAAAACTTGTAGCTTTTAATTTCCTTTTAATTTTATTTATTGCATTCCATAGATCTTACATCTTACATGGAAAAATTCAAATATTTTGGAGCAACAGTAACAAATATAAATGACACTTGGGAGTAAATTAAATGCAGAATAAATATAGAAAATGCCTGTTATTATTCGGTTGAGAAGCTCTTGTCATCTAGTCTGCTGTCAAAAAATCTGAAAGTTAGAATTTATAAAACAGTTATATTACCGTTGTTCTATATGGTTGTGAAACTTGGACTCTCACTTTGAGATAGGAACAGAGATTAAGGGTGTCTGAGAATAAGGTTCTTAGGAAAATATTTGGGACTAAGAGGGATAAAGTTACAGGAGAATGGAGAAAGTTACACAACACAGAACTGCACGCATTATATTCTTCACCTGACATAATTAGGAACATTAAATCCAGACGTTTGAGATGGGCAGGGCATGTAGCACATATGGGCGAATCCAGAAATGCATATAGAGTGTTAGTTGGGAGGCCAGAAGGAAAAATACCTTTGGGGAGGCCGAGACATAACTTTCTCATGACTGCTTCTAACACGAGGTTGAACAGAATGCCAGTTGCTTTTGCTCATAATATTGCCATGCTTGGAATCAACACTAAATACCTGATAGAAAACATGAGAGCATTAGAAGAATAAACAGTGACGATAGGACTTACTATCAATAGAGAGAAAGCGAAATATATGCCCAACACAAAGAACAAGACAAGATGGAGGAATGTGACTCATCTCGAGGGATAAAAGAGGATGGAAGAGTTTAAATATCTGGACATGTTGTAACAGAGAATAATTAAATATGAAATGAAATTAAAGCAAGGCGAGGAGCACGAAATAAAGGTTATTACAGCTTCCAAAAGCTCCTTGGAGCCTCACTGGTAACAATTCATCTTAAGTTGTTGGTATATAAGACAATCATCAAGCCAGTAGTAATGTATAGTTCACAATCTTGGACACTGACAAAGAAAGATGAAAACCTCCTCAATGTGTGGGAGTGAAAGGTCCTCTACAATATTTTCTGGAGCTGTATGTATTAATAATGAATGGAGGATTACCAACTAATGCTGAACTGGAACAACTATACAACGCTCCGACAATTGTACCTAATATAAAAGCCCATAGGCTGAGATGGCTGGGACATGTGCAAAGGATGGAAAAACACAGAGTACCAAAGAAGGTTTTGAACACAAAACTAGAGGTATGCCGATCAGTGGGACGTCAGAGACAGGGATGGCTTAATAACGTAGAAGATGACTTGCGTAGTTTGGGGATTCGAAATTGGAGACAATTGGCTGCATTGAGAGATGAATGGTGGAAATAAGTAGTCAATAAGCCCCTGGTTCTAAATGGGTTGTAGCACCAGAAATGATGATGATGATGATATTCCCTTAAATTGTTTTCATTTTCAAAAAACATGGTTTATAAAATTTAGATACGCATTCCTTTCTCAAGACAATATAATGTTACCCCAGCTCTAAACAAATTAGCAATAAAATTGTTTTTCGTTTCATTGAATACAAAATTGTGCTAAAGAAAATCCTAAGGTATATAAATCATCTGAAATGGACAATAAATACTTACAATGGTTATAAAATACAAAATTCAATTAGAATCCAAATTTTCATATAAAGTAATTATATAGAAAACTAGCAACGTATACAGATTTTTGTTAATTTTTGTAAAATGATTGGTTGCTTACTAAATCTGCAAATGTGGTCATTTAAGCTCTAGTAATGTCGAACTTAACTTCTGAGGTGGTAGAACACGCAAGAGAGAATGACAACTGTTTTAGTCACTAATGATGTGAGAAGAAAAATTTTCTACTAAATTTTCCGCCTTAGCAAATTGTTGCTTTCTTGACTTCTTTGCTTCCAGCCTCAAGAGCTGCAATTTTATGAACACTCCATGTTCTCATCAGTAATCAGTAGGGCTATGAAAAGGGACAGTCTGTACTGCTGCTTACGTCAAGTTGTAAGGGAAATTCACCCCATTCCACCTGCTACAGCTATACTCGGTACCATCACTAGCTTTAACTGCTCCCTTTTCATAGCCCTAGTAATCAGCTTATCAACAGAAAGTACTGTAGTAAGTTGTTTAACCTTTCATGGTTATGTCAATACAGACATCAAAACAACGCCGCTGTCACATTTGTTTTGTAATAAAATTAGTGCTGAGTAAGAAACAAGGACTGACAAATATCATATTATAATAATTATGTTGTGTGGTTCGTGATTCCCTGTCTGTGTTCCCAATTTATTTTTCAAAACACTTTGTAGAGCAATCAGTCACCCATACGCGTAAAGTGCTATGGTCTACATTGTATGGATGTGGTCTAGGACTGTGTGAGAAAACTTCGTGTAGTTAATTTGCAAATATATAATTATAATTATATTTGAATTGTTCATGCACAATTTTCTGTGATTGTGTAATACAAAATTATGTATTATGTAAATTTAATGGTACTCATTTGAGCAGCAATTAGTTCATCCACTCATCAATATAAAAGGTGAGTGATAATATCACAATTAAAAAACTTAGGAAACTCAGTATGCTAAAAATTGCATTATAAAACTCAGCAAATCAATAATGTAGAGAAACTACTTAATGAGGGGAAATCCGGCATATATACCCATAATTATAATACTGTAGTCTCAATAAACTTAGTGAAATTAGTAAGCTAAAAAGAGCTTAATAAAGGAAAATTTTCAGGAAAATTTACAATTACACCAGTACTCATTAATTTTTTTAGTAATGGCGTGTACTTGATTGGTACTTATTTATTACAAAACTTAGGAAATCAATAAGCTAAAAAAAAAAACTGCTTAATACGGGGAGAGTTTTCGTAATCATATATAATTATACCAGTACAAATATAAAGCAGCAAAATCAGTACCGGTAAGTTAAACAAAATTCTTAAAGGAAAAATTTCCATCACTAGTAGTCACCATAAAGATGGAAATGGACTTGACAACAATAAAATAGCTCACTTCAATCTCACTGGAAGCTTGAGCTACGTATCCCTAGGCTTTGGCAGCACGACACGATTTCTGCTGGTTTATGCTTCCCGTGTGAAATAGATGTGCACTTCATGAATTCAGTCTTTTGCCTGCATCCATGTTCCGCTATATCAACTTAACATCAGCATTATTAATGTAGTACATGTTATATAGCAAAACACTTAAATTAATATACTGCTCACATATGGCACAGAGATGCTGTTAGACACGTTCATGTTAAGCATGCAAATGGGAAATGTATTGTGGAGTGCAAAATGCGTCTTAACCCTTTGATGCACGCATTTGGGAAGGAAATAAAAAATTGTGTTTGCAATGAAATTAAACTTTTATTTGTCTAAGAGAAGCGCCTCAAATTTTAAAAATCTTAAAAACTTCCATTTTTTTACACAGAAAATGGGTGGTTTCATGGTAAAACCACTATGCAATACTGCAGAACACAATGTCTTCAGACTTATTGCGAATGATACAAAAGGAAACAGTTTCTGGTTTCATGAAGGCAAAGTGCCACTTCACATGTGTTGCGTGATAATTAGAAAGGAAAAGAATGGACCTTCTATCCTTCCACTTGAGCCAGGACACTCCAGCATATGACGTACGGCCATCACTCTCACCACGTTTCATGTTGTAGTCTCTTCTTTCATCGTGTGGTAAACCAATACGCCCATGTCTAACTGTACCACATGCATAGATATTTTGCTGCCTTAGAGATCATCAGATTCAAACTTGTGAAAAAGTTGTCAAAAACACTTTGTGATTGTCACCAACCATCTGTTCCTTGTAGCCTTGATGAATAAGCTGACACGAAAATGGAACATTTTGTTGGATATGGTAAGCATAACTACCCTGTTTGCATAGTGGTTACGTTTTGAAACCACCACATTATTTCTATATTGACGCCACATGTGCCGAACAAATTACAATCTTGTTACTGAAATATCTTCTAAAAGTCCGAAAGACAAATAATAATGAATAGAAACTTACAAAACTTGATATTTTAGCATACAACTGAAATAAAAACACGTAGCGAGTCTTCCACACCCCAACTATACAGAACAACATCGGCCATCTTAGTGGAGCAACATAAATATAGGGAAAATAAAATTCTTCTACAGTTACTAGGGATCAGTGAACGCAGCGCAGTAGTTTTGAAATAAAAAATCGCACTGTAAATAGGCAGGAAACTCAAATTTAAAAGGTGGTTATGTACTGTAACCACTGCGCTTCAAGGGGTTAAGCAAATGTGCCATAGCAATGAGTTCCTGCACTTTGACACAATATACCACAAACAGTGTTTCTTCATGTGCAATTTTTTGCAAGTAAATTCCTACGATGACGAACAAGCAACAAGTGAGAAGTCCACACCTGTGGAGTAACGGTCAGCGCGTCTGGCCGTGAAACCAGGTGGCCCGGGTTCGAATCCCGGTCGGGGCAAGTTACCTGGTTGAGGTTTTTTCCGGGGTTTTCCCTCAACCTAATACGAGCAAATGCTGGGTAACTTTCGGTGCTGTACCCTGGACTCATTTCACCGGCATTATCACCTTCATTTCATTCAGACGCTAAATAACCTAGATGTTGATACGTAAAATAACCCAATAAAAAAAAAAAAAGAAACAAATGAGAATGAAAAAATTTAGCACAGAAAATATTTGTTTACCACGTTTAATTCTGAAATAGTAGTGTTATGGGCATTCCACAAGTGATACGGCATTTTCAAGTCGTGTTATCGATAAAGGTAACGTTTCGTAAGTTTTCGAATATGTATTAGAAGATTATATCACATTACACATTAAAGTGTCAACATTAGACGAAAATAAAATCCATGCATGCTCTCCACCATTAGAATGATGAAATTTGTAAAATTTCAAACAGAAATAATTATATTAAACACTTTTTGTTTAATAAATTGTTAACTCTCGAGCATCTATTAATGTTTTTTGGTTGTGCTTACTAATGGAGTTACATGTCAACAATGTGACTTTGAAACGGGTTTCTGTCCAGAAACAGTCCAGATATATTGTAATTTTTTATACTGAAGATTAGATAATTAATAATGCGGCACACTTGTAATCACACTCACATTCATACAAATTTCCAGACCCTAGACACTCAGATAAGTTTTCTTCTTCAAGGGAAATTCTCCGAGAGATGAGCCAGGGAATCGAACCTGGAACCTTCAGATCTGGAAGTCAGCATGATGACCAGCAGACCACGAAAGCAATGACAATTCATTTGACACAAGACTACATGAAACAGCTATTTTATTAGTTATTGTGTGAAATAAGCATTGAGAAATTATGTGCCATTTACATAAACACAATAGTCGATTTTTCAGTAGAGAAAAATTGAAGAGGAAGTGTTACAAGAGTGGAATCTCACCTGCTTCTTTTCCTGTTTCTTCTTCTCCCATCTCAGTTTCGACAGTCACTGTGGAATTCTCAGGTTCTACACTTCCTTCTGAAGATAGTAGTAATGTAGGTAATGTAGTTGGATCTTCCTTAAGTTTAATTTCACTTTCATTTTCTTTCTCGAGTCCTATGTCTTCTTGTTCCTCGATGATCAGTGTGGCATTATCTGTTGATCGTCTACGCCTCCCATATGAATGGACACCATTACTACACCGGATCTGTAACATTTTCATTTCATTTCATTCATTGTATTTCATAAATCTTGCACCAGAATTTTAGCTTTGTGATGTAGAACAAATAAAAATTATACAAAAATATATAATTATTTATTTATTTACTTTGGTGGAGTTAAGCCACCAGGCCTTCTCTTCCACACCACCAGAAGTGCAATGCAACTACAAGAAAAAATATGTAATTACATAGTAAGCAGATTAAGTGAATTTACAAGAAACGAGTTCATCAGTTGAGTAGGAGGTAAGATTATGGAGGAATTTGGTTAATTCTCTCTTAACTTTTTCTCTTGTCACTTCAAACCTTTAAGATAATTAGGCAGTGTTCTGAGGACTGTAATACATGAAAAGTGAACTCCTATTTTCAAACAGCTGAGACTAGAGAGGGTAGATGAAAATCTGATTTGTATTTTGTATTAATATTATGAATATTCTGGTTAGTAATCAAGTAACTTGATTTTCAAGATAAAATATCATCAGGGAAAGAATATACGAACAAGTTAAGGCCAAGATTTCCAGATTTTGAAAAAAACTTTTTACATGATCTCCTTTTATGTAAACTTATCATTATTTTTAGAACTTTCTTTTGTAAAACAAAAATATGTTCAGCTTCAAATGAGTTAGCCCAAAATACTATTTTTCATTATTTTAGGAAAGTAAGCAAATTATGCTATTTTAGTAGTGTTTATATCGCCAATTTAGCTAATGTAAGAATTAAATCATTACAATCAGTTACATCAAACTGCATCTCCAGTTCTATAGTCAGTATTCGTTCGTCATTATTACATTATCTTCTTTATCATGAACAGCTTTCAGGATAAAATCGTGAACAGACATTACATATTAACATATTATAAAGATTCTTGGTGCAATGATACCATTTTACATAACACTACACAAAGGTAAATATACAGCAGCAGAATTTTAATGACGCTTTCAAGTGCAGAGTTCATTCAGCATCGAAAGGTCCAGTGAATTTTGTCTGGAATCCTCTGTCAGGGACAAGTTTCTTTTACGTGCCATAGATCTACAGAATGATACTCACAGACTTACTTTCCTCCCAGAAGAAGACATGCTAAGTTCTTTCTTTAAATCCACTGCCCTTTGCAGGGTTTGAAACTGCTGATCTGAATCCAATTACGAGCATGACAACCACTACTCCACCAAGAATGACACCAAATTATTCAAGACTTCAAAATTCCATTATAAACTTCATCATTGCCACTATCACCATTCTCATAATAATAATAATAATAATAATAATAATAATAATAATAATAATAATAATAATAATAATAATAATAATAATCATCATCATCATCATCATATCGATTATGATAATCATCATTACATTTCTTTAAAACTTGTATATTTTTAAATCAGTTATTTAAAGTTCATGTATCAACTATGTCGACAGAATTGGTAATAGTGAGATTGTACATGGCTAGATGAGTTAAAGAATTTGTCAAGCAATTATCTTACATTAACCTTACATTTGAGGAAAATCTCGAAATAAACATAACCAGAGGCAATCAGCCTAAGTGAGATTCGAAACCGTGGCTGAGCACAGCCTTGGATCAGTAGCCAAAAGCACTACTGCCTGAGCTATGACAGCAGCTCTGAAAAACTGATTTTTTTTTTTTTGTCCAATGGTACCGCAACTAATCACTACATCTGTCCCAAATCTACGAGCAAGCTCACAGATGTCGCTAGTACCAAGTAGCAAAGACCACTTAGTTCCTCAGAAACTATCCAGAGTTCACTACAGGCAGTCTGTCCACATTACACTCATAATGAATAATGATAATGATGATGGAAAATTGTTTGGATGTCACAGAGGAACTGGAGAACCTGGAGAAAACCCGTGTTACCTGGACCACAATCTTGCCCAACACAAGTTATAAATTCAGGATAGAGAGAAAATTGAACCCAGGCCCCCTAGCTTATAAAAGCGATATACAGCATCTAAGGCTAGACTTCTTAAAGTTTGGTAAATCTGATATGTCTCACAATTGTGCTAACTCTTTTCATTTCCTGAGATAATTTTACAGTTCACAGATTCATTATTCAATCACAGGAACTTCATTATAATTTCAAAATGTAATATAAAACAAAAACTACTATGTTAATAGAAAGTAATTACAATAAATTAAACCTGTTCCATTTAGCACTATATACACTCATGGAAAGAAAATTTAGCCAGCTGATAAACGTCTTCATACCAGTTATGCTGTACATCTGTACAGAAATCTTGCACCATACTATCTCTAAGATGCCACTCACTGTTTTCCCTCCCACGTCTTTAGAACAAACTTAACCCTGTTATGCCATTATCTGTCTCTAATTTAGGTAATGATATAACTGAAGAAACTTCCATATACAAGAATTTAACAACAAATAAGTCTTCAGGTGCTCACAATTTTCACCACACATACTTGTGGAAAGCACATTGGCAAAGTCTTATTCCCGAAGTGTGCGGTAGCTTATTGGTACAATACTTGACTGCCCACTCTGTTCTAAGAAACAAAAGTTACTGTGTTCGGTCTCTGCTTATTGCTTGAGTTCTTTTTAAGTTTGTATTTTCACGCCATATTAGTTTCATTCCACTATCATTGTCGTAACATCTTGCTCAAGTCCTTTGCTTTAGAAAAACATACACTTAAATGATAATATAATCAAATAAAGAGATAAGTTACTTCCAAGTAACAACGTCAATTTTACTTTAACTAATAGCTTTAAGAGGGCCTTCCTTATCGAGTAATTCTGTCAGCACCTTGTGGTGTATTGACTATGATGCTATGTTAAAACCCCAGGAGGATCAAAAATGTTAATAAGCTACTGTATTTTGTCTTTCGTTCATAAAGATACGAAAATTATTTTATGCTCGACCATGCCGAAATGTAGTAATTATACACCTGGTAGCAGTCCTTTAATGCATGTCATTAAAGTACACCTATTCATTAAAGTTCAGGTTTTCGATTATTCTCGGATATGCAAGACAATGAGGGAAACGTCACGGAGGCTGGAAATCCAATATTGTCACAGAAGGTTATGTTCTGTTACTATAATAATTAGCGTTAAATGTAAATAATATTCAAATAAATTCAATTTGTCATCTCGTTTTTCAATTCTAAATCAATTTCCAGGTTATACATTCTCTGCATTACATCAAGGTCAATGACATTATTGTTCCTCGGAAAAAATCAATACTTTCGCATCTGCGCACATCTCACAATTCAAGAGCTATGAACAAGGTCACTTCCGATCTTCTATCAGATACAAATAAAATGTATACTTCTGAATAATTTGAAGTTTGAAATATGGTCGAGCATAAAAAGTCGTATGAAACTTGCCTATAATGGTAATTAAGATGCTCGTATGAAAATTATGAAACTCGCTTGCACTCGTTTCATAAACAAACATACTTGCGTCTTAATTACTATCATTATAGGCTCGTTGCATAATGTACTATTAAAAATTCAGTAATTAAATTTACATAAATCTTTCACGCACATTCCATTCTTATTTCTTTCATTTAATATTACATTGTTAAAATTTCTATAATAATATCATTATGCAATAATTCCAGTTGTGAAAAATACGAAAAAGACTATGAATTGCATCAGTGTTAATTAGACTCGTAAATTATTACTGAATTTATGACTAGTTTATTAACTTGAATATTTCAAATATTTTATCCATATTTCCATCTTTCATTCTTCAGAGAGTGGAATACATAGTGATTTAATGTCAGTCATAAGTTATATTATAACTGGCAAAATTATAAATTATTTTTCTGGTCTATATATCTGTTTCTATCTTACAATATGGTTCCGCGAGTATTAACAATCACTGTATCCTTTCACACTCAATTATAAGAAGTCAGTGACATCAGAGGTTATTAGTGTGTATATTGAATGACACCCAAAAACAGTCCTTTCCAGGGTTGCGTAATTTTCCTAACATGTACTCAAAAAAAATAATTAGGAGTATCACATGTTCAAATTGCAAAGATATAATAACAGACCCTAATAAAAAAGTTATGGCTGGGGACCAAACCTGGAACATTTTCTTAGCAGCCTAACGTGCTAACCATTCAGCTATAAAGATATGGAACGCATACAAATAATGTTGAAGGTGATTGGCATATATTAATATTATGTCTCATATCTATTTTTCGATCAACAAGCATTTACACATGTAACTTCTTAACATTCTAAATATTGATTACATGCATATTCTTGTATACCACTTCAGGATTAGTTTCAATTGCATTAATGTAATTTATATTAAGGTTGAATTTATGCAGATAACTGTACCTTTTGGGAGTCAATTAAAAAACATGGCCAGCCACCTTTTGTTGCCGTGAGAGTATTGTATGTGTAAAATAGTAACCAGAATTATAAGTTTTCACTGAAATTTATGATTTCATAGAATACAGAATAAAAAATATAGATAAAAAAACTCAGCAAAAGCTCTATAGATATCAATGGCTACTTACTGGTTCACAAATATCCTGGCAGAACTGCACTGTGGCAACAAAATTAACAGTTGCTGTAGAAGGGAAACGGAATGCTTTGAAATCTGCGCACAGATCTCTTGTTCCTCTTTCAACTTGCAGAGCAGGAAAGATGCTAGGATCCCGCGGACAGCTTAAAAAAAAAGGAAAAAAGTGTATCATATTTAATTTATAACAAAATCCATTTCCAGTTTGAAACATGAAATAATTTCCCAAAATATTATGTAGGAGATGTAAAACTGTTCCAAATTCACATTCAAATACTTCTTGCAAAACAAGCTGTAAAAAGTGTGGAATCAACAAATTGTGTAACAAATATCACTTTGTAGAAAACTTCTCCAGGGGTATGTATAAAATAATTTCACAAATTTCGTTTCTTAAGGTAATGTATTACCTCTGATTGAGGTTCTGGCTGACTTGTATATCTATTATCAGGCAGTTCATCTCACTTGACGATGTGTGTCAGAGGAAGGACAATTGTTCGTATGCATCTGCAGTCTGAATAGTGTTAACATGTATCTAGTCAGCGACGTACGCAATGGAGGGGGAAAGGAACTGTCCACTCTACCCCATTATCTCCTGGCCTAGTTGCTTCATGAGTGATGCCTTAATGGTGTCACTTATGAGGTTCAGAGCTGTCTTTGGACAGTTGACTAAACAACAACAAGGTAATGTAATTGATGAACATTAATGAAGACTTCCAGACTCGATATTTTATCATTTTATTAGGTTTTCATAGATCACAGAACATGTACATGCCAATACCTAAAATGAATATAACTAATTTTTCCAGGAAGCTTGAAAATGGCACTTAGATCCTTATGAATTTATTTCAAGTTCTCATTTATGTTTGGAGATATATTGTTCTATGAAGTCGTTGAACTAAGATCCAACCAAAATATATATATATTTTTTACTTTCTTATTATACAAAGTACTTACTGTAGATGTTGGAAAAAGTCAATTTTCAAACTTGTACAAAAATACATTCTTTAAGCTACCTTGATAATAAGAATGACTGTTTCTTGCATGTTGCCCATCTGTCTGTGTATAGCCTGGCATCTTTAACTACGGGGTGAATTTCAGTCATTCTCAATATTTTTGTATCAATTATTCAGCCAAAATGTTTGCAAATGATATGTAATAATTTGTACGCCAACAACAGTAACATTATGTGGTACTAATCGAAAACTTTATGTCGGATGTTAAACTTACTGGAAATGACAAGTTACTCAGCTCTAATGAATTTCTTAATATACGCAAAAGTATTTCGTTTCAAGAAATTATACATTAATTTGCTCGCAGCACCTCATGTTAGATAACAGATAAAGATTATGCTTGATGATTTAGGCAAGGCTTGGATTAGAGTTGAAACATGTTAACTGTTGACGGGTTTACAGAAAGTGAGACCTCCACCAATGAAAACTTTTAACTTTGCAAAAGGAGACAGGGTATTTGAGAGTTCAAAACATTGCTACATGTATAGACAGTTGAGTTTGACTTATGTTATGAAGGCTAATGATTTCTAGTAAAAATCCAAATCTGTACACTGCAGCAAAGAGAACTATGTCCATTTTTTACGAAACTGAAGTGTTGGCATTTTTTTTAATTCATTTTCACATTCTTTTCAGTGGTGCAAAGCACTATCTCCTACATGTAATAATAAATAATTTAGCCAGTTGGAAAAGGCGTTATGTGCTATCATGGTATGAAAGTAAAGAGCACTTCATTTATCTCTCCTGTAAAATTCAATATTTGTGACATAGTTGTCCTTTATCTCCAGTGTACAGAAATGTTCTATTAAAACATTCACATATAAATTATCTATAAATTAGTTTTCCTAATTTTAGGTTCATTTACAACCTCTTTAACTGCGTGGTCCTGTCACAACTTTCTGCAGACATGTGTTGCCATTTGAACAGTCTGCAGACATGCTCACCATCAGGTCTTGCAAAACAATACCTGTAGCTCTAACATTTGTAGTGGAAGTGGAAAACAATTCAGCATTTCCATTTTAAATAACTAGTTTCCTAGTTACACATTTGAGACGGACAGGGCATGTAGCACGTATGGGTGAATCCAGAAATGCATATAGTGTGTTAGTTGGGAGACCGGAGGGAAGAAGACTTTGAGGAGGCGAGACGTATATGGGAGGATATTAAAATGGAGTTGAGGGAGGTGGGATATGATGATAGAGATTGGATTAATCTTGCTCAGGATAGGGACCGATGGCGGGCTGATGTGAGGGCGGCAATGAACCTGCGGGTTCCTTAAAAGCCATTTGTAAGTAAGTAAGTTTCCTAGTTATGGCCACCATGGTGGTCTAGTGGCTAGAGATATCCTGTGGACCCGGGTTTGATCCCTGGCATAACCCACAATTTATAACTTGTGCTGGGCAAGCCCATGGTCCAGGTGACACAGGGTTTTTATTCCAGGAGCTCCGGTTTCCCTGTGGCATCCCAACAAATCTCCATCATCATTTCATCTCATATCATGGGTGCAAAGTAGACCAGTCTCCTAAGGCACAGCCTGGACAATGGCTCTGTCGGTAAATTGGTCTGTCTACACAACTCTGGCTTCATATGGGCAAATGATGAACAGTCAAGTACTCGCCATTAATAAAAAAAAACAGTTTCCTATTTATTTTAAGATCAAATTGGCCAACATAAGAATTTGAATGCAGGGCCCCCCAAGTACAAGTCTAGTGTTTTACCACTGTGTCACCTCACTAGATGAACTATTTTAGATTAAAGTATAAAACGATTCAAGAGGTTATACAGGGTCATTTCATGTCATCAGATATTGATGCTGACCAATTTAATAATTTTTTTTATTGATAATGTTAATTTCATTGTTAATAACCTCACAAAAAATCATCATGCTCAAGATTTTTTAGCTAATAGAGTCAAACCTATTCAGACATTTGCTTTTAAACATTTTGGTGTTGATGAAATTTATGATGTTATTTTAGGTATGAACAATAGCTCTTGTCTTGATGTGTATGGCATTAATTCTAAAATATTGAAGATTGCTTCGGTATACATTATTGAGCCTCTTGCCCATATTTTTAATTGCTGTATAGACTCTGGAGTTTTTCCTGATTCTTTTAAGTTTGTTAAGGTAAAACCTATTTTTAAAAAAGGTTGTAGAAATGAGATATCTAATTATAGACCTATCAGTATAATACCTACTTTGTCGAAGGTTTTTCAGATTTTGCTTAAGAAACAAATTTACAATTACTTTGAATCTAATTCTTTGTTCACCAACTGTCAATATGGTTTTAGGACTTTACATAGTACTGTGGAGGCTGTGGTGTCCTTTGTTAAACGTTGTTTCGTGGGTATTGAAAATGGTTATCATATTAGTAGTAGTTTTTATGATTTCTCAAAGGCTTTCGATACAGTTTCTCATGACACTCTTTTACTTAAGCTTAAATATTATGGTTTTAATGGTCTTAGTGTAAAATTTTTAGCGTCTTATTTGAATGATAGGCATCAATCTGTTTTGGCAAATGGTAAAAGGTCACAGTATCAGGTATTAAAACATGGTGTGCCTCAAGGCTCAATTTTGGGACCTTTATTGTTTATTATTTATGTTAATGATCTTCCCAAATATATTCGGGATGGATGTTCTGAGTCTTTCATGTTTGCTGATGATTTAGCAGTTAATACTATTCATAAAAATAGTGACATATTGTCTATGGAACTTGCTGATGTATCAAGTAGGGTTGTTGATTGGTGCAGTGCGAATAACCTTATGATTAATTCTAACAAAACTATTAAATTAAACTTTGGTATTAATCGTCTTACTACTGTTAGGTTTCTGGGCATCTTCCTTGAGCCTAGAATGGGATGGAAAACTCATGTTGACTATGTTGCTAAGAAATTAAGGCCTATATATGTTAAGGTTGTTAAGGAATAATTTACCTAACAAGGTATAGTTTACAATATTTCATAGCCATATACAAAGTCATTTAAATTATGGTATTATTCTTTGGGGTCACCATACTTCTGCTCAAGCTCTTTTCATATTACAAAAGAAAGCTTTAAGATTAATTTATGGAGTACCAAATACGACTCATTGTAAACCCCTTTTTATAAGGTCACAAATCTTGACATTGCCATCTATGTATGTATTGGCCTGTCTTCTTTACATTAAGAATAACATTAATAATTACATAGCATGTACTTCTGTTCATAAATATTCTACAAGAAATAATACAAATTTATATATTGACAAATGTAAATACAGTATTACTCAAAATAGTTTTCTATTCTTTGCTTTTAAATTATTTAATAGTCTACCTGTTGATATAAGGAATCTTCCATTCCGAGTGTTTAGGACACGAATTAGGACTATATTATTGGCAAATCCATTGTATGATGTCGATGAGTTTTTTAATATTCATGTATCTTAATTTGTATCCATTGTATGATATCATGTATTTTAAATTGTATATGACGATGCCATACATGTTCCACATGTTTTTGCAAAATAAACTATCCATCTATCCATCCAACTATCCATGGCAACTATGTTATATCTTCCAAATAACCAAAAATATGGTTAGTTCAGTATATATGTTTGAAAACCTGTTGTACATTGTATGGAATGCTATTGCCAGATTGCGTCTGTGTGCACTGGTGGCTAGTTGACAGCACATGCAGAAGTTAGTATGCTAGAGGCTGTGCTCCAAGATGTATGTAAGTAATGTTGAACAGCAGTCATACATCTATGTAGAAATTCTCTCGAAATGATTTTACACCAAAGAGTAACTCTTTAATATTATTTTAGTTGTTGTGTAATGAGAATTATATTAATGTTTCCTCACCTAAAAATCACATAAAAATATTCGTGTGTGTGAACAGTTTTGTATAATATTTAACAAATTTAAGAGAAAAGATGTGATCGTATAGCTTTTATGTTTCATTTCGAAGTAACATTTAGTGTAAAAGATTGAATGTGAGATGAATTGTATCGAAAAAAAATAGGAATTGACAAATCGAATTTTAAGAGATTTAACAATTAATTTTAGCTTACAAGTACTTCTAAACCAAAAAGGTAACACTGGAGCAATTTTGACAAAATGAATACATAACATACCCTGCCAAACTCATACTTTTAATGTGTTTCAGATTTTAATTCCTTATGGCTTTTTGTCTTATGATAAAAGCTCAATTGCATACGAATTATTACCTAACACTTTTTCTGTTATACAACTTACCCCACGTTGTCAATGAGGGTGAGAAGTTCACCGTTATCTGTTCTGGCTTCCAAGTTGCGTACAAAAATGCCAAAAGCACTTGATGGATCTATCTCGATCTTGAGTTTCAGCTCCTCTCCGAGGCCAACCACAGATGCTTCTTGACTACTTCTTGTCACAATGCGCATGCGGACATTGGGTGTCGGAGCAGTGTTCGTGACTATATTTGTGCCCGACGGCCGGAATGGTGCGCTTCTCAAAATCAGAAAAAATTTTCTTATGCATTGTTGTGAAATTTTATTATTCTATAACACACTTCAATCTCAATGCACTTACGATACACTGATGCCTCCTCCTTCTTGGTCACGGGTCCCACTTGGTGCGTAAGATACAGTTTGGTCACTTGCGTCAAAGGAACACTCGACTCGAACTGTTTTGTCTGTCTCCTGCATGATGACAGGATTCTGCTGAATCACGACATGATTTACATACCGTCCTCGACCCTGCAGCACAAAGCAACACGACTATCATATTCTATTCCTCAATGTGCTAGAAACAGTTTTGAAATTATCAACTCATTGTCTTTTTCATGATTTCAGAAATTCAGTTACTTGAATAATTAAGATCAACTTTCTTCATCACAAATAGGAACAGAGGATATAGAAATGGAAACAGAGGAGGAGAGGAGGTTGGTGAAGCGATATGTGTATGAGGTGGAAGTGGTGAAGAACAAGAGAACCAGATGAAGAGGAGTTACAGCAGTTGTGGTAATGGTAGTGATAGTGGTATGTGAGATCAGAGAGACAGTGGGAGAGAGGATAGTTTTATGGATGATATGACATTGAGTATTTCTTTAATTGGTTTATTTTACAACACTTTATCAACTGCTGTGGTTATGTAGGGTCTGAGTGAGATGAAAGTGATAATGCCAACGAAATGAATCCAGGGCCCAACACCGAAAGTTACCCAGCATTTGCTCTTAATGGTTTGAGAGAAAACCACGGAAAAAAAACTCAACCAGATAACTTGTTCCAACCAGGATTTGAACCAGGATCTATTCATTTCACAGTCACAAATGCTGTTACTCCACAACGGTGGACCATTAGGTTTCGGTGGAGATGGTGTTGGTGTTTGTGTTGAGCGCTGTGGTGCTGCATGAGTTTAAAATGATGAGGAGCAAGAGGAGACAATTGTGATGACAGTGATGATGGTGGTACTGACGTTGAGGATAGAAATGGTTGTGATTGCAATTATGGTAGTAATGATTACAGATAAGGACACCCGATTTTCTCGAATGATTTTTTTCACTAATTTCTGCTAATTGAGTCAGAGAGTTAAAACTTTTATAGGAATGAATAAGACTCGTTCTGCAGACACGTTTTACAATCGCGATTTGTCGCGATGTTTGCTCGTTTAATTTTTTTTGGTGGGGGGGGGGGGAATTTGACAATATTTTTACGTTAAAAATTATGTTTTTTTTTACGAATATCACCGAATCGTACATTCGCTGGTCACGAAATTCCACTATTTTATTTTCGACAATTAAACATTCAGAATAGGTACAAAAGCATGGCTGCTCAGCTGTGAAAAATGAAAATCTGCATGTCGCATATGCACAGTGCTTAGGATCATTACTCACAAACACAATAAATAGAAATGCATAAAAGATATTTAGGGACCTGCCACATTTTCAGCAAAAGTACACAAATAATGTGTCATAGTGTGCAAAAGAACACAGACCTAACATTTTTAATATTGACATGACACTTTTCTTTGTCTAGAGTGTAACCAGCCTTATTAATATACCGGTTTGCTTGTCAAGGTTGGCATTTTCCTGCCTGCAGAAATTCTCTATGGGTTAAATTTGAATGGAGCCTTGCTGTGCTAAAGACAAAACCAAGTTATTGAAGTTCTTTTCATGTTTAAATTCAAAGTTTTGCTTCACAATTTACATATTTAAGTAACGACTTTTTTCAAGATTAACAGTAGTTTTATTTACCGAATTTGATGTATTTTATTCACCATTTTACGGTGTCCCTAGTTATAGATAGTAATGGTTTTATTGTTTTTGATCATAATGGTGGTGATGATGTTGGTAAGGTGATGAAATAATTATTGTAGTGGTGGTTGTGGTGGTGTGATGGATGTGGTGATTGTGTGATGTTATTGTTACTGGTGCTTGTAGGAAATCTTAATGACATTGAAACAATGATGGATTGAGATTAGCATGTAAAAACTAAAGTATTCAAGAAAGATTCAGTTCTAAAACAGCTCTTTACACCAATTACTTAACCGAATCATGTTCATCTCTGAATTAATTTGATTCATCAACCCAAATCTTTCCAATTATTTCTGCCTGTGATGTACTATGTCATAGCTAATTTTAATAACATTTTTTTTTATGTTTACTATATTATTATCAGTGTAATTTTTATATACCCCACAGTACTGTCAATCTTATTAAGGTATGACTCGACACGCTTAAAATTATACAAATCTGGCTTTCAGGTAGTAGCTCTCTGTAAAGCAATTTAAGTCACACAAGTATTTGTGTGCACTCATAGTTGAGTTCTGGCGTCTAGTCAGCTCATTTGAGTCGTATGGATACAAAGGAAAAATTGTGACGGTGTCGTGTATAGTTCCTGGGGTAGCTCAGTCGGAAGAGTGTTTGCGCGCTAAGCGAAGGGTCCCGGGATCGATACCTGGCCCCAGAACAATTTTTTCTTGAAATTATTCAAACCTGCTTTACAGGGAGCTACTACCTGAAAGCCAGATTTGTATAACACATTCGTTACTGGAGGTACATTAACAGAAAGCCACAATTTAAGTCACACAAGTATTTGTGTGCACTCATAGTTGAGTTCTGGCGTCTAGTCAGCTCATTTGAGTCGTGTGGATACAAAGGAAAAATTGTGACGGTGTCGTGTATAGTTCCTGGGGTAGCTCAGTCGGAAGAGCGTTCGTGCGCTAAGCGAAGGGTCGCGGGATCGATACCCTGCCCCGGAACAATTTTTCCTTGAAATTATTCACGCTTAAAAGTTTGATTTATATATTTTTGAAAATTTTAGTACATAGAACATTTATAAAAACTAAGCTAACTACAACGAAATAAATCAGTTCTGTTAAAAATGTATTCTGTAACAAAAGAAAGTCAATGTTAGTGTAGAAATTCTTTTCAACTGATCTAATTTCTGTTGCAACCATGATAAACTCACGATACTTTCAAATTGATGGATTTTAACTTACGATACTGAAGAGCCTGTAGTAAAATACCTCATGAGTTTAGTGTTTTGAGTGTAAAGACGTACTATACTCTATGCTTCTTTTTTTAAAAACCTTGTACATTTTATTACAAACACTCGCTTATTAATTTTATAGAAAATGAAGATTATGTTTTGAGAAGTTCAAGCTTAAGTCTAATAAATAAAGTTTAATTCAAAAAAAGAATCACGTCAACAGGTTAAATAGTTTTAGAGTTGCAGTTGTCTCTGTTTAAGTTTAGCAATGCATTGTAAAATCAATACTCCAGGAAATAAAGGATGAAGTTTGGGCTTACCTTGTCTCCTTAAATTTGCAGCAATCCACTAAAATGTCTTTCTCTCTCGAAAACTACTTATCGGATTTATATAAAATAAATATAATTATGAATCTCAAGATTTAGAGCATAAAATGACACCTAATTTAAAAAATGACTATTTTCGTATTGTATTCTTCACCTGACATAATTAGGAACATTAAATCCAGACGTTTGAGATGGGCAGGGCATGTAGCACATATGGGCGTGTCCAGAAATGCATATAGAGTGTTAGTTGGGAGGCCGGAGGGAAAAAGACCTTTAAGGAGGCCGAGACGTAGATGGGAAGATAATATTAAAATGGATTTGAGGGAGGTGGGATATGATGATAGAGAATGGATTAATCTTGCTCAGGATAGGGACCAATGGTGGGCTTATGTGAGGGCGGCAATGAACCTCTGGGTTCCTTAAAAGCCAGTAAGTAAGTAAACTATTTTCGTCCATTGCAAGTGTCAAGTCATACCTCAATATATCCAGCAGAATGCTGACAAGATAAGATTCATTGCAGCTCATTGCAGTCTTCAGTTGAGGGTTTCTTCTTCTATACCCCACAGTACTAGACTATAAGATTAACAAACTTCATTTCCTAATTAATGCAAGAGGCCTACATAACCATATGGAGTGACTTATTTACCTGTTGCACAGTTCCACATTGTGTACCCATTGGAATACGAAGCACAATCTGCGACTGTCCATTTCCCATTTCAAAGCAGGCCTGTGGGTTTCCTGTGGAGTACACCCGTCCTTCAAAAGGTGCCCCGAAAAGGAATGTAATAAGCATATCTGCTTGTGTGCAGTCCACACGAACTGTGAGAAAAGGAAAATAAAAATAAATAATGAGTTTCACTGCATGACACTGAAAATAACAACACAAAGGAATCATGTAATATGTTTTCTACATTTCTTTTTCTGTAATCCTGGCCTTCAAAGATGATGTACTAGAACAAATGACTGGATTAGTGAGAAATACAATTAAACAAGTCTGAAATTCTAAAGTAATAATTCAACTTCTAATGTAGAATTAAGATTCCAGAAGAAACTACTTCAAATTTCGTGATGTAAGAGGCATGTTAAGGCCATGTCTCAAAACTTAATTCTATACTATACAGTAGTGATTAGCAACTACTGGGTGTTCATTTCAAAGTGTGTCATGACATCACTGTTGTGAGTCAGTGATTTGAAGCGAGTTTCAGCTTTTATGTCAGAGAAGTTGCCTATTATTCAAGGCGTTCAATCTGAACTTGAGAATGTGTATGGTATAACTTGAACGTCGTACCAACAGATGGCGGTCTGTAAAGTCTGTGTGCTACCATAACCTCTTTCGAACTGTATTTTGCGTGGGCAAGTCGTACGCAGGGTATTTGTTATCATCGGTAATGGCAACATTCCACAACACAAATTAAATGCTCCGTGTCCATGTTGACCGTCGAAGTTAATGTCAACAAATACGTACGTAATCGTCTTAACCCTCTCCACATAAAGAAAAAACTCACCTCAGTATGTGTTTCCAAACAGTTCACATTCCTGCCACTACCAGCAATACTGTACATATCAGTAAGTACTCTTCAGAATGAACGCCGTATTTGCCAGGCAACTTCTCTGGCATATAGGTAATATGCCTTTGCGGAAGTGTAGGAAGATTGAATTCTCTAGGCTCATCAGCTAGCTACATGATGGCATACAGCGAGCCATGACACACTTTGAACTGAACACGCAGTAGAGGACTAGTAAACTACACACCAGAGAGCTTTGGACATGTATGGTTGAATCACGGCCTTCATAGGCTAGTTTTCTTAAAACTATATCATCATGGTGTAGCACTGAATTAAGAAGGCAGTATCCTAATGCAGTTTTATGGAAAAGATATGGGCATAAACTATTACAATATTAGAAAAATGTAAAGAAGGTACTGGAGTACCAATGTCAGTATTGAAGGTTAACGTATTGTTCTACATTTTATTTCCAAAGCATCTTCAGATTTCATAGCTTCAATTGCTGATGAGGCATCCATGTTTGTTTAGTCTACAAGTCATCAATCAAGCACGCATTTTTTGTTTACTAGCTACTACGGACTTGATTGCTATGCACTATGTAGCTTTGGATCATGACTTTTGATGTCACGTCCAGCTATTTAGTCAACTATCTACTTCACTTCAGCTCTGGGACATGGCCTTAACACATAGTAGCGACAAGATTAGCAGAAGGAGACTTACCTCATATAATAAAGAAACTGACTACAGAATGAAATAACGCGAGTTTGGACCTAGGAACAGGGAAGAGATTCTTTCCCCATCGTAATCTCTGCAATGACTGGTTCTCATTAGGACTCATATGGAGCTAGTTTCGAATTCCTCCCCAGGGTATAAATGGGATAAAATGCAATGTTGGTCATTGACCACAGCATGTGATGTCTATCTTACACCTGTCTATGCACCAATATACTGTACATGCAGGGAGAATACTTTCACTTCATTTATGAATTAGACATCTAAATAATCATATGTTATAAATATTGAAAAATGGTCATCCTCAGGCTTGTTATTAAATCCAGATTCACAGTCCTGGTAAGGATGATTGAACTTTAAGAGTTCCTTGGAGAAGTAAGTGAAACTGTAAGTCCCATGGCAAATTTTAGGACATGTAAAATAACTCTATGTCTGAATAAAAGGGATCCAGGTAAAATTTAGCAGTCATTTTTCATCCAGCCAGAATTCAAGCTGCTAGTCAGCACTCACCTAAAAATCTATTATTGGGAATAAAGAATTCTGCCGTATTAAATCTGTACCTGAGAAATGAGATTGGACACTGTTAGACTAGCATAGAGAAGTTCAAGTTTGGAAATATTGGGAACAAACCAACGAAGTATTGAAAATTATTGCTATAAGCCAGGTTATGAACCGACTAAACCAGAAGCAACGTTCTGTTGCTCTCTTTCTGAGCTCTGTTGCCACATAGTGGTGCAAGATTCAAAGCGTGTTCAGTGTTTGTCACCGATATGTTTAAAATAACTACTGTATATAGTTCTCGATAACACTATCCACAATATTAATAATTAAAATTACTGTTTTCAAGAAAGTACGAGCTAATGACGCTGGTACGAAATGCGACTCGTAATGCATGTGGTACTGCAAATGAACTGGGAAGTTTGGCTACACTGTCTCCGTGATTCCGTTGCCAGATTTTCGTTAGCAGACGACATTTTCACGCGAGGTCCAATGAAAAGCTCCGTTCTCCTTCTCCCCTCCACCCCCCACACTCAACGTGTCATCACTGCACAGGCTACCCCTCTAACCCGCACTTTCCTCTCGCCCTCCCAACTACTTCCTGTTTAGTAGGTTCATAACCTGGCTTTTAGTATAGTTTGTGGAGGAGGGGAAGAAGAAGAAGAAGAAGAAGAAGAAGAAGAGAACAGTATAATGTAATATAATGAAATCTTAACAGTATAGCTAGTGTAATATTGTTCACAACACTTCAGAATGGGTACATCAATGTATAAATTCCAAAGTCATTTCACTTCCGTAACTTCCACAATTACTGCTAATGGCTTCATTGCCAGATGCAAGGCACTAGACAACAACAATTCTGTATTTTTCACGAGACTTGGAGAGAGTGTTTCACAAAACTGTGCTATCTATGCTCCTGTCAAAGGAGACTCACCATTGCTGCAAGATCCATGTTCACTGTAGAAGAAATCTCGGTCAGCTAAGAGTGCAGTCCTGTCTGCAGTGAAAGTGTCATCCGAGCTGAGGAAACATTCTCTTCTCACAGTATTGTAATTGAATGATCGACACTGAAATTCACGTTCCTGATCACACAATCTTCTACATTCACCAACATCAAATGTTTGAGCAACATATCGGTCCGTATATGGTAAAAATCTGCCAGGTATATTTGTGTATTCACAACTCGGTGGTTCTGAAAGAAAACAAATAGAGTTTTATGTGTTTCATGTGCAGAATAATTGAGTCAACACTAAGATATTATTAAAGTCTTAAACAAAAAACATTTAGATATGAAGATAAAATATTCAAACCCTGGTGTATGCACCAGCATGAAGTTCAAATTGAAGATGGTGGTTCAGGTAATAGCGGAGAGGGTAGTGCTTTGGGACTCGGGTAAACTTTCCAGTTATCTAAGGCACAATGGGCTAACTTCTGAAAGGGCCCGACCCATTTCAATTAATTCATTCATTATTGTGCTGATAGTGATAGGAGTGATTTGGCAGTGGATGTGAATCTGATTTTAATGTATGTGGTGGCAATGAAATTAGTGGTGTCATTAGTGGTGGTGAGTGTCTCGATGATGGCAATGGAGGCACAGAAGAATTCTGATTTTAGGCGACCTCCATTTAATGTTTTTCACATTTTACATTAAATTTTCATAGTCTCAATAATTATTACATATAATCAATGTATTTTTATATTCTATTTAATGTTGTTCTCTTTGCTGTCAAACCTGTATTTTACAATGAAAAGTGTTCAATCAATTTTTTAAATCTCGACTAATGCAAAATGCATTTTGATTCAAATTATAGAATACAATTTTGTTTAAGAGTCAACGACTTGACAATACTGCTGTCTCACTGCCACATGCTAATGGATTCCCCTTATCTCCCCATGCCTAAACAAAGCTGCATGCCTCGTCATCACAACTTACAGCGTCAGATGCTTCTTGTCTTTGTTGGCTCATTGAGGTGTGTTGTGTCAGCATTACTACAGTGACGGAAATGTTTTCACTGTTACATAAAACTAGAAAACAATGGCTATCAAAAGGAAAACGTTTTCTCTCACGGAAAAAAAGATAATTTAATTCGCAAAATGAAAAAAATTCAAATGTGAAAATATCTTAGATGACGAGAAGAACACTGGATTGGCACCCAGCTCCCCCTTAATGTTTTCCAGTTTTTGTACAGCAATATCCATAATTTACTTATTGTAGATATTTTGCAAGTAAATTGGATTTTTTCAAAAGTATTCAAAATTTTTTAAAACAATAAATGCAAACCCCTATTTATTGTCAACCTCTTTTAATGTTAATTACATATTCTGTGTCCCCAGAAAAATGTTAAATAGGGGTTCTGTTGGTGTAGTAATGTTGCTGTTGAGTGATAGTAGTGAGTGGCAAAAGTAGTGGTGCTGTTGGTGAGAGTTGTTGAGAATGGTTGAGTGGTTTTGATGCTCGTGTATGTACCTGTATAGGAAAGGAAAGCCTCTTCTCAAATCACGCTTAATAAACGTCATTTCAGTTACCAGAATGTGAATGATATTGGCTCACAGTTTGGGAACTAATATTTATGAAAATATCATAACTCACGTGGTGCACATTCATTTTCCATGTAGTCTACATCGCTGGCTGCTCGCCTGAAGAACTGAGGTAGTGTGCGTCTTGTGTCAGGGCTTAGCCTGCACAACCTGTCTCGTCCAAAGTACGTAGCTGACCTGAAATAATCAGGCACTTCTTCAAGACAGCTGCAATAGTGACTGTTAGGAGAAAAATCTTGATTCCCACATCTCAATTTCTGTTTTACTAAACTCCTTATTCTTCTCTTCAGTACAGAAATATCAACTGAATTGATTTTATCAATAATAATTTTTATATGGAAGCTCTAAATGAATTGATATCTATATCATGAAGGAGGTAACAGCTTTCTCAACATTCTTGGAAATCTTGAAAGGAATGTCCCTTATCTTTCCATATATTTTCCTGATATTATCTTTTTCATGTCAATTGTTTAGCACACTTTTCTTTTGCCTTCCTCTCTGCTGTTTTCTACCATCCCCGTAGTGAGAGTAATTCGATAATAGTTTCATATTTTTCAAGGGAAATTGTATTATTAGTATTTATTATTATTATTATTATTATTATTATTATTATTATTATTATTATTATTATTATCAGTATTGTTATTAATTATTATTATTATTATTATTACTATTATTATTATTATTATTATTATTATTATTATTATTATTATTATTATTATTATTTTAAGAACTTACGTAAATTGGACTTGATGGCAGAAGATAACAACATTATTGATGTATATTTCTTTGAATTAAAAAATTTATATAGACAAATGTGACCCTTTTTATTCAAGTTATACAGATTCACGCGTCTAATTTTTTTCAGTTCTTTTTTCCCCAACCTCTCAACAGAAACGATTAATCGAGGTTTTACTGTAATGTCAGATGTTCAAGCTTTATAGCATTCATCTTAGATGTGAAGAGAGTTGATTGTGGATAACTGAAGGTAATATCCTGGAAATAATGAGAAAACCCAAAAATTCCGAGCTGGCTAGCCAACATTGGAACAATCCTGCACCAGCAAATTTCTGGAGACTGTTTATATATAACCTATGATGCTACAGCCCTTTTAGGGTTCAGACCTACTAGCCTAATATCCACATGCCGAAGCAGAGATGGACGATCAGATCCCCCATCCATTATAGCTGGTCTTAGTAACCGGATTTTGCTACCTATCGTAGCTCCCTAAGTGCACCACGATGCTGAGTGGGTACCAGTCTCATACACTGGCCGAAATTTCATGAAAAAATTCCTTCCCTCATGAGGACTCGAAACAATCCGCATTCTATAATGCGAGTCCTAGGCATGATGCATAGAACTATGGCATCAGGCGCAGGAATGAGATTGTCTACTTACTTATATAATTAATGACTTATTCATGTCAAGTTTTACTCACTAGCGAAGAAATGAAGAATACACTATCTGTACTTCAACAACAATATTGAAATGGAAGAATGGTTATTTTTATGATACTCAGAAAATAATGTAATGCCTGGTACATTACTGTCGAAATTTAAAAGTAGTGTCACTACTGTTTTGTTTACTTCTAACTTTAACTTTCTAGCAATGAAGGAACAATGCATAAAAGCTGTGATGTTTTAAAGACTTTAAACACTGTACCTGCATACTATTCGTGTCTCCTGCAGGCATTCATCTTGGCACTGGCGTCGTCCGAACATGTTTCTTACTTCTATTGAATTTGGCGCAGCAAGTTCATAGCTAGGTACCCTGGTAAATGCCCAAGCCTTTCCACAAGATCGTCCTGTTATAGAGACACATATTACACAGGTATATAAGGATGAAAATTAGATGTAACAGCACACATCAACATCTTAAGTACAAGCAATTTGTACTAAACCGTCCTTACAGATCTACTGATAAGGAATTCAAATTTGTTGACAGATGAGTTTTTAGATAGTAATACATATTTTACACCCATTGAAGACGGATTTTTTTGCATCTCAATAAGTTAAATAAAATGTTAACATTCATTGCTGATGGTCACTGCTGTTTCTTTCTTATGTCATAATCAAATTATAGAAATAATGCAGGATATAAAAAGTGACGAATTCAGAAGCAAACAGTGCTTTCCATCAACGATTTACCTCTGCAGTTGAAGACATTTTTATGGCTATGTGACGAGTTTCTTATTATTTTTCGAACATTGTGAGGGAAATACAATGTATTCATTGACTCCATCAGTGACTGTAAAAAGTGTCCATAAAAATAATTTGTCTACTACTTCTTCCAGAAAGGAAGAAAAACTACAGACTTTGTGTATTTCAAATAAAGACAACACTGAAACATGATTTCTATGGATTTTTCAGCCTCTCTTCACAGTTAATCATCATCCCTGCCATGGGCACAGGGTGCTACACGAAATTAATGAATATTGTTATGACATACTTTGGAAAAGGAATCCATAATATTTCTTACTTATGGGCTACTTTCACAGTTCACTGGTCACACAAACGTCTTAATACCACTTTTAAATTTTTATTTGACATACCTTGCAGGCATATCTTTTGAAAATATGCCAGCTCTGGAGCAGAGGTAAGTATACCCCCATCTGAGTCTGCAGATCGTTCTTTAGCATAACATCTTTGGCGTCCTCCTCGTACATTTTCTATGGAAATAGCAAGGCAACGGGCTCTCATTTGCGCACATTGTACCAAGCATTCTGCACTGATTCCAATATCTCCTCTTGTTCTAATTGGTTCTCTGAAATAACAGAACAAATTTAATTGAAATGTTTTGCATAAATAAAAAATATAGTACAAGGCAGCTTTTCACACACAGAAAATTTATTTATCCCTTCACTATGGAAACAGCACTGTAAAGGCAAGAATCATAATTTATATAATGCTACATTGTTGAAAATGAATCAATGTAACTTTAATAATAGCAAGAGTGATGAAATTTTTCAATTTCTGATAAATTATAAGAACAAGATGTTTAGAAATTTGGATTTCCACTTGTATTCCGATGAAAGAAAGGAGAAAAAGAGAAATTCTACTTTTTCAGTGACAGAGTTTCACTTGATTGGCTGTTGGATTTAGCAATTTATAATGACCCAACACAGTCGATTTCTTTCTCCTTTTCACCTGAAAATGGAGACAGACCCAGCCTTCGAAACATTGTGTTCTATATAGGTAATTCATAAAAAATGGGGGGGACGGACGGAAATCAGTCCAAAACATTCAGACATATTAAATTTATGTTAGGGACTATGCTGAATAATACTCTGGTTTGTTAATAATCAACAACGATAACAACAATAATAATAATAATTTTTTTAGTCTGTTATTTAACGACACTGTATCAACTACTAGGTTATTTAGCGTCGATGAGATTGGTGACAGCGAGATTATATTTGACGAAATGAGGCCGAGGATTCGCCATAGATTACCTTGCATTCATATTACGGTTGGGGAAAACCTCGGAAAAAACCCAACCAGGTAATCAGCCCAAGTGGGGATCGAACCCATGCCCAAATGCAACTTCAGACCAGCAGGCAAACGCCTTAACCAATTGAGCCACACCGGTGGCTTAATAATAATAATAATAATAATAATAATAATAATAATAATAATAATAATAATAATAATAATATATAATATATAATATGAGTTTTCGGTTAATACAGTGGTGAGCATTTGGATGAAGCTAGTGAAGATCTGCTTCACCATAATTGTTGCTAAATAGAAAAATTAAATATATATTAGAAACATTATTGTCAAATGCGCGATTATACTATATTTCAAACTGCACGCAGATATGCAATTTAAAATCTGCATTTTCACATTCCTACTGAAGCTCAATTCACTTGGGTTCCTAGTGAGCATTATATGAATGGGAAAGGAAAGAGAGAGGCCAAGAAAGGGAAGGAGAAATAGCACAGGGTACTATGAACAATAGACTGTGCCGGTACTATTTTGCATTGTCTGTAATGAGGCAATAGTAGTGATCCTAGTGGTTAGCAACTATCTATGGATGCATATTCCCTACGTACTGAGCTTTGTGACTGTATATACTAGACTGTGCTGGTAGTTTTCAATACACAACGAATCTAGTATCAGGTAGGAAACAATACTGCCCTCACGACATCCCTCGGCTTAGGAGGAGGGCTGTTCAGGATGGGAAGCAATAAACCTGTATTTTCTATAGAAATCTGCCACCTCTTCCATACTCATCCGAAATTCCATTCTAAAATCTAAAAAATTAGAAAATGTTATATAAGTTTTAGTTTTTGTGTCAAACAGTGCGCGAGTGAAGCCAAGACATATGCGCGCAATAGCCAATAAATAGTATAAGAGAAAAAAGACTTGAACACTTAGCGATCATTTCATCTGTGCTCCTTGAGCTGGCATGCATATCACTTGCAGAGGAAATTTCGTACCTACAACTAACTGTTCCCTTGTCTATCAAAGTCACCAGCAGAGTAGGGGTAAAACATCTGAATTTTGTACAGGAAGATTTCTCTAAACGATCACCTGAATTCCAATGGCACCCCATAAAATGCAGTGTTGCCTACATTCCAAAAAATAGGGGCAAGAGATACAACTGGTATAACAGTTAATGGAATACACTACTATTAAATATTTAGTTGATGTATTGAAATATTTTTAGTGCCTATATTAGTGCCTTTTTTGTCTATAGATCCTATAAGATAGCTTATTTGATGCATGTTTTATGCCTACTGCATGAAGCTCTACTTATGTAAACGTATCACTTACATCTCAAGAAGGGCATTAAATTCATTAACACTCATTAATATAGAATATATCAAATAACAATTTTCAGATATAATTTCAAATAACACTTTGCTACTCCTCATAAGGTTATTCAGACAACATTTTGTGAGACTATTCTAATGTTTTTTGTGTATTAAAGAAAACGAGAAATAAATTTCAAGATCTTGTAAACAGTTTCTTTTACAGAAGGGCTTAAGAATATAAAACGTCACCACAGACACCAGTGTCTTGTTTGACTCGACATAAAATGTATTTTTATACTATAGTAAAAGTCCACAGCTTGTTTTTGAGACTGTGTTTTATGTATGGCACCAGATATTATTAGATGAAGTTTATAATTTAGCAGCAATCTCATAAAGTTTCTTGCCAGTGAAAACACGTCTTTACTACTTGATTTTTACCAATATAAACCCAATTTATCCAAATATTTGTACTAATTACTTTATAGTCTCTCTACATGGAGCATAAAAACATTGGATACTTTGTAAAAAGAAACATTATTCTTAACTCTCTTAGATTCTTTTACTGTGTGTATTATATTAAAAATTTCATGTTCAGAAGTTTATTTTTCACTTGTCAACATTAGCTAATAGACAAACATATGAGACAATAAATTTAAATGTAAGCAACAACATGACAAGCAACACTTCTGAAGTCCACACCTGTGGAGTAACGGTCAGCGCGTCTGGCCGCGACACCAGGTGGCCCGGGTTCGAATCCCAGTCGGGGCAAGTTACCTGGTTGAGGTTTTTTCCGGGGTTTTCCCTCAACCCAATACGAGCAAATGCTGGGTAACTTTCGGTGCTGGACCCTGGACTCATTTCACCGGCATTATCACCTTCATTCCATTCGGATGCTAAATAACCTAGATGTTCATACAGCGTCGTAAAATAACCCAATAAAAAAATAAAAAACAAACACTTCTGAAAGAAAATTGCAGTGATGTTTCTTCATCTATGAGAAAAGTCTTTTATTCCAGATATAGCAGATGAAGACAGTTGCTAGAACAAATGCCAAAACTTGCTGAAACTTTAAAAAAACTTACTTATATTAATCATTATGAAAATTAAAAGTACTAATACTTAATTTGCGGTGAACTATTACCTGTGTGCACTTCCGTATGTGGCACCTGCTACCTTTTCATATGTCAGTGTGTAGCGACAAGGATACGGTGACAGAGTACCATCTGGATCTGTGCCAGAGGGGTGTCGGCCTGGCTCAGGGAAAGGCTTTCCTCCAGGGCCAGGGTGAGGTGGGTATGGTTCAGGTGGATGCACATTTCCACATTCTCTTTCTGCATAAAAAGCACCACTCATTGGCTCGAAAGCTTGTTCTAGTCCAATAGCCACAGATCCACTCAGCAAACATTGGTTTGTGTTGCCACGAGTCTAAAATAATCACACAGAATTAAACTTAAATTGTTTGCCACAACAGCAACTGGAGGGTTAGGTACATCTACAAAAAAAAAAAAAAAAAAAGATTGGCATAGAGAAATCAGTTGTGGAAGTTTTTCTTTGGCTTAGATGTGGGCACTGAGTTGTTATAAGAAAGAACTAGGAGACAATTATGGCAGACAAAATGGAATACCTTCGTTCGAGCACTCGAGTAGATAGAATGAACAGATTCTAACAATATAAATGTGTGTATGCCTGGAAACAGGTTTCACTTAATATGGCACCATTCAAAAAGTGGCATGGGCAAGGAACAGTCTGCTTAGTGGTGATTCATCACATCAGCTTTCGGTACCGGTAATAAAATTTCGCGACTTATATACAGTATTTCATTAACTGTCTTACTTTATTGTTGTTTTCTAATGCTCAGCTATTTGGCAATGAAACCATTTGCTGTGTCTTACTTTGTAATAAGTACTGGACCTAGGTTTGTATCTGCAGCAATTTCCACTTATTTGTAACCATCATTAGCATGTGCTCATTAAACATAATGTGTGCATTCTCATGAAGGTTGCAAACTGCTGCAGAAACAAACTTACTGTCAACTGCTGAAAATATAGCAAAACACTTCTTGTATGATTTATTCGTAATATACATATCATAAATAAATGTTCTAATGTGTACTGCATTGCCATAAATTAAACTGAAATGCAGTGAATGAAAGTCAGCTGTATATTAATGCCTTAATGTTCACGTTCCTTCAGCTTATGTTACCTGCCCATAATATGCAACACAAAATCTTCCCATGCTCGACCCAGGGGAAATGTACATATTATTTTCTTAACATTAGCATTTGATCTATAACAGTAAAAACTGATGACACTTATCTGAGCAAAACCTGTTTCCTGGCAAACACTCTGTATAAGATGAAGAGTAAGTGTGAAAGAGAATGTTGTAGATTGGTAAGAAGTAGTGCCTTATAAAATGTTCTGGCCATATCCTTTACATAAATGTGAAGAAATACAGCCCAATGTTATATAACATTGGATTTAACAGGTCAACACAAGGGAGGTAAGTCATGACAACTATACCAGTTTCCATTCTATGAAACGATTGAACAGCAAGTGACGTCATGTTGCTTTCAGTACGGGCTCGAATGCCACATAGATAATTTCTCTTTCCCATGTCTTAAATATTCTTTGCTTCCTTTCAATGTTGTGACACTCAGATGACTCCATGCTTCTTTTAATCATAGTGTTATCAACATTTCTACATTCGCAATAACTGCGGCAATGATATAGCACACGAAAGTAACTATATATAATTTACATGGTCTGGTGCCATAAGTTTGACAACATTGTCCCGCTGAACAAAAGCACATTGCACCATGCTGAGTTGGCATTGTATTGCCAGTTTGTCGCCATCAGACGAATTTTTGTATTATAAATTTCAGTGAAAACTTACTTTCTCACTCATTGTGACAACACTGTACATGCTACCCTTCTAGCCTGCACTCACCCATCACCTATAGAACTAATTCCTGTTTCGTAGCTTTAAAATATGGAAATTAGTACATGAAATGAAGGAATGAAGTAGGCCACAAAAGGCAGAATGGGCGTCATTAAAGAAATCAATAAGGTGTACATAATATCCCTTATGTAGACTTCAGAAACCTCTCACTCATGTTTCAGGAAAAACAGTGACATACTCACCATGCTCAAGAATGTAAAAGATCGACATACAAACTCCCTTTCGACCTCACAAGCATGTTCACAGCTCGAATCGCTGAATGCAGAAAGAGACTTGTCCGTGTAGATCAGCTGGCGATCTCGCAGAAAATTCCTGTATGAACATCTGCCTAGAGCTGTAGAGATGTAAAGAAAGAACCATTAGTACAGATTATATTATTGGAAAATCTGTATTATATATTTTGATATTGTTCTGTTTACTTAACAGTGTAGTGTGAAACAAAATACAATTTCTTACTTGGAGCACATTGATTCTCCAAGTAATCCGAATCCAAAGATACTTCAAACGCTTGGGGCTGAGTGAAGCGATCTTCTGCACTCAAGCGACACTCCTGCCGACGATAATTATAACTGGCAGACCTGTAATACAAGTTAAACATATGCGTTATTCACATCTCCAAATTTATCTCAGCCATAAAATTTCTTAAAAAAAAATAATAAAAAATTATCATTTAAGGTAAAGATGCCAGTAGCTGGCACCTTAAACCAGTTTTCATGATCTATTCACTGACTTAGTTTAAGTTCACTGACTTAGTTTAAGTTCACTGATTTAGTTTAAGATAGAAAAAGAAGATGTTTGTTCCTCAGAGTTGGAAAAATTTACCATTAAAACAATGAGCCAAAACTTGTGTACTGATGGATAAATAAAGAATTTTGTGCCAACATTCACTTTTGAATCAATAAATGACAGTGACGTATCTGGTGGCTAACAGCATTATACTCAGTATACAACATTATTCACCTGCTTTGGCAATGTCTGAAAAAAGTAAAGGGTTATTCTGCCATTTACATATTTACTTGCTTCCATTATACTGTAGTCCACACCTGTGGAGTAACGGTCAGCGCGTCTGGCCGCGAAACCAGGTGGCCCGGGTTCGAATCCCGGTCGGGGCAAGTTACCTGGTTGAGGTTTTTTCCGGGGTTTTTCCTCAACCCAATACGAGCAAATGCTGGGTAACTTTCGGTGCTGGACCACGGACTCATTTCACTGGCATTATCACCTTCATTTCATTCAGACGCTAAATAACCTAGATGTTGATAAAGCGTTGTAAAATAACCCAATAAAATAAAATAAAAATTATACTGTAACGTTTTTAATATTTTTTGTTTCTCCTCATGATGAACAGATTTTTACAAATTCTGGGAGAAATCAAAACTACAAAATAAGTACTATAACTTATCGGCTCTTGGTTCTATATGTACTTTTCAGAAATAGACCAAAGATATGAACGCGAGAACATATCAATGACAAACATTATAGATTACAGGACCACTAATTTTAAGAATATTGGATGACAAAAAATTCCGGAATTCTGACATATCAAATCAGATAATGGGAAAATTATAAAGTTTAGCTCTAATGTTCGACATTCAAATCTTAAGCTCAGAACAGTTCCAAAATCACTTACAACTTGTTGTTAGGTTTCTTACAAATCACAAACGTATGTGACTTTCAACTCTCAGTTTTACTGCCCTCCTGAAAGACATCATAATTTCAATTCCTTTCCCAAAAAAAAAAAAATCCACTAATGTTCTAATGTAATTTAATTTTAATCAATGGCAACCCATGGTCTGAAAATGTGATAGTGCAAAACACAGTGTGTTCTTCACATCACAGACACTTGGCCAGCTGTGCTTACTGATAATTTTAGGATTTAAATTTTCTTATGAATTTCCTGCAGCTGTGTGTATGTATGTGTGAGTGTGTGCTTTTGGAGACTTGTGTTAATTTTTTTGTGCCGATTGGTTGTCTGAATATCCTTTAATAATAATTTCTCGCCTGCATTCGCAAAGGAAAAGAATTACAGATTAAAAATGTTAATAGTATTCATCACTGTCAACAAGTGTTCAATTCGCATTAATGAACAAACTGACGTGAACAGCAAGCATGCTTGAAAAAAATCACATTCTCAATTCACGATAACAAAAAAACTGTTGTAATGAATAAGAATTCTTCTATAATAGTACTGTACTAACAAATATGTAAATAAACATAACACATCTAAACAACTTATATCTTTAGTTAAGGCCATCCACAAAGCGGATGGAAGGTTTGAAGGTTAAATATCAATTTAAAATGTTACAAGAGGTAAAAAAGATGCATACAAATTATATAACAAAGTAATTATTTACATTTTAGTACTCAAGTAATATCATTTCAGCCCAAAAATATAATGGAAGGTGTTACGAGAGTTAATGAACTTAACGAAATTTCCAAATCCTATACACAGGCCTATTTTCAGTTCACACTAACAGATGAAATGAGAGAAACAACAAGAACACATGTACACTGGATTCCATTAATGCCATATTGTTTTTTAGTCATACTGACAACGAAGCTCCGTCCTCTACTCCCACCCCTACTACACATGTGCTGCTCAACTCTCCTGTATTGTGTATTCTGGTTTTCAGTGGTGTTCATGCTAGAATACTGGGTGTTAATTTCAAAGCGTGTCATGACATCACTGTTGTGAGTCAGCGATTTGAAGCGAGTTTAAGATTTTATGTCAGAGAAGTTGCCTATTAATCAAGGCGTTCAATCTGAACTTGAGAATGTATATGGTATAACTTGAACGTCGTAGCAACAGATGGCGGTCTGTAAAGTCTGTGCTACCATAACCTCTTTCGAACTGTGTTTTGCGCGGGCAAGTCGTACACAGGGTATTTGTTATCATCGGTTGAGTACGGCAACATTCCACAGTACAAATCAAATGCTCCGTGTCCATGTTGACCGTCGAAGTTAATGTCAACAAATAGGCTACGTAAGTAATCGTCTTAACCCTCTCCCCATATCCCGACAGTAAGAAAAAAATTCACCTCAGTACGTGTTTTCAAACAGTTCACATTCCTGCCACTACAGGCGTTACCGTACATATCGGTAAGTACTCTTCAGAATGAACGCCGTACTTGCTAGGCAACTTCTCTGGCACATAGGTAATACGCCTCTGCGGAAGTGTAGGAAGATTGAATTCTCTAGGCTCATCGACTAGCCACATGACGACATACAGCGAGTCATGAACACACTTTGAATTGAACACGCAGTAGTAACTATGCTGTCATCACAAATTAAAACTTGCTTCCTATGTATGCCAAAATTTGAGGTGCAGCAGCACATCACTGCTCGTAGGAATGACTATCTGTGTGTCTGCTGTGTACACTCTTACTAGCACAGCAGTGGCACAAGGATGAAGTATTGACTATAAAACACAACTTCAAAACATGACGGCATTACTGGAATAGATCGTACACTATTCTGGTATTCAAGTTCGCAAGAACAAAGAAAATGATGCAAGTAACAGCAGACAGAATTTGGGTACAGAAACAAAGAGTATCATAACATGGACTAAATAAAATTTACTGTATATATTTATTTTGTGCGAGACAATGAGAGAAAGACAGAGATGATGATGATGATGATGATGATGATGATGATATATACTTGTCGTTAAGCATTACTTCCGGTGAGATGGTACTTCACAATTTTGTATACAGTGCCATCCCACCTTATTACATAGCAAATTTATGCAAGTCATAACTTCATTCAATTTTCCATTCATGTTACCTTTAAATGTATCTTTGTCACTTCTCGTTCCCGCGCCTATCTATTATTTCTCCACTTCTCCACTACTGGCCCCCACACTTATAACCTCTCCTCACTTCACTTCACTTCACTTGCTATTGATATCCTTGTCCCTTCCCTACCATCTACTTTTTCTTTCTATTTTCTCCCACTACATCCCAACTACTGGGTGTTCAGCTCAAAATATGTCATGGCTCGCTGTATGCTGTCATGTGGCTAGCCGATGAGTCTAGAAAATTCAATCTTCCTACACTTCCGCAGAGACGTATTACCTATATGCCAGAGAAGTTGCCTAACAAGTACGGCGTTCATTCTAAAGAGTACTTACCGATAAGTACGGTAATGTCGGTAATGACAGGAATGTGAACTGTTTGGAAACATGAGGTGAGTTTTTTTCTTACTGTCGGGATATGGGGAGAGGGTTAAGACTATTACTTACGTATTTGTTGACATTAACTTCGACGGTCAACATGGACACGGAGCATTTGATTTGTATTGTGGAATGTTGCCGTACGCAATCGATGATAACAAATACACTGCAACAACTTGCCCGCGCAAAACACAGTTCGAAAGAGGTTATGGTAGCATACAGACCGTACAGACCGCCATCTGTTGCTACGACGTTCAAGTTATACCATACAAGTTCTCAAGTTCAGATTGAATGCCTTGATTAATAGGCAACTTCTCTGACATAAAAGCTGAAACTCACTTCAAATCGCTGACTCACAACAGTGACGTCATGACACACTTTGAAATGAACACCCAGTATACCAATTCCTTAAATCATAATGTCTCTTCTTACACTTCACCCCTCTTCCTTCATCACTGCTCTCTGGATCCATTTCATTTATTTTCGCAACAGACAGAGACAGAAGGTGTAAATTTGCACATAGAAAGTTAATGGTATTTCAATACCCGAGCTGTCAACGGTAGCTCATATACTGTTATCGAAAAAGAAAACTCTGTCTCACTTCTACAGAGACTAATACCTCTACATGTCTATTTGCTTCCTGTATACCACTAGCACGTACCTATACAAAATGAGATAGCAAAATCCACTCCTACCACTACCAGGTACAGAGGTGGCAATTACCACAATGAGACAAAATATTCTGTTGCAATATCTGCTACACAAAATAAAATTGCATTCAACTGTATTTAAAAACAGGTTATAAAAGCAAAGTTATAAACAGAACATTTACATAAGCACAAAGTTACTACCCCTAGCACTAAATGTTACTGATCTTAACAACCAAGCGAATTACTCATTAGAATCTTCTTTGTCAGGTAAAATCACTGCCTTACCTACAAGAGAATGCTCTCTCATCCAGGCACCGATCTTCACATTCTGTTTTGCTGGCAGTTATATAGTGAGCATTTGTGAAGCCTCTCAGCTCCCGATTTACATGACGTTCAAATGTCCAGGTCATGCCACATCCATATCCTAAAATGGGATAAATCGACATTTTAGTTGGGTTTACAATTCTTGTTGTTAATAAATGTATGTCTAATTTTTAAGCTATAAGAAAAAAATCAATGTAAATCAGTTCAGAAAAAAAAAAATTTATTTTAAGTTGATTCTGACACAGATAAAGTAAACGGAAAAGGTAATCTCAACATGTTCATGCTCCCAAGATATGAAGGCGGGCAGATAATGAGGTTTATATCTGTATGTCCCTTTACACTCTCATGCATGTTTGTTCAGCAACAAACCAAACTGAACTTCACCAGATTGACTTTACAACTTCCTGTATAAATGTGGTAGGGTGTACAGTCATGGAAGAAAAAACTGGCCGATGAACAGCAAAACTCGTAAGGTTACTTATGCCAGTTTTGTTGTGATTATCACAGTACAGAGTGTCTAAGAGGGATTTTGTTTACTTCCCCTTGAAATTACTGGGCTAGGAGAGAAAGGCTTTCGTACTGTTTCTGTTCACATTCTATAAGGCTGAAACTCTCGTGTTTTTGTTGGTATACAGAAATTTGTTATATCATTGTTTTTACCATTGTGGGTATGAGGAATGTTACTGATTTCATTATCAACTCCTCTGTTCGTCTCTCTTTACTCTACAGACATACTTCATTTATTTATGGTTTATTTTTACTTTAACATCTTCCTAGCAAATCAGACGACGAAGAATAAACAAAATTGAGATAGATACAATACATAGGAACTTAGTGCTAATATGATATAGAAGTGAACAGTGAGATAAAGTAGAATAAATATAAATAGACTGAGGTAATCAAATACAAATTATATAAGTGAACATTCAGGTAAACTGAAATAAGTACATATAAATTAATTTCGGTAAACAATTAATAATAATGAGGGAAGAGAAACATAAATAGATTTGTTAATAGAAATAATTTTTGTGCAATTAGGAAATTGTTTGATTATATAAGTGGTTCTAGTGGTTTACTAGAACTTATTTAGCTTTTCTATTTTTAAACCTACAGTGTTTATTTTTGTTTTAAAACAAAAAGAAAAGAAAAATATGCATTCCTGAAGTAAAATAATTAATATTGAATGTTCTTTTTAACACAAATTAAAATGTTCTTCTGCCTACATAAGTAGCTTCAGTGATATACAACAGTTTTCTTCTGGACTTAATAACCTGTCCATAAACCATTGGCATTGATCACTGCATTCATTCTTCTACTTACAGAAATAACAAGGCTTTGGATATACGCCTACTGTATTTATCTGACAATGCAACATCATCCCAAACATCTGCAACGAGATCCCACAATTCGTCTGCATTTCTAGGACACAGACTCTGTAGTTACACATTAACACCGCGTTACACGTCCGTACACACATTTTCTATGGAATTTAAGTCAGGACTTTTTGGCACCCATGGAACCTCTCGACATCGTCCCTGTGAATGTTGAATCACCGCTGCATGGCGACGCATGTGTGTACCGAAAACAAGTCATGTTGGAATTTCATTTTTTTCGGGCTTAAACACACGAACACTAGGTAGCATCACATTTTCCAGTAGACTATATTGGTGTACTGATGCTCATTCATATGCCCATGAATCCTCCATAGTGCACTGCCACCATAACCAGAAATCCATACCACACCGACATGGACAAACAATCACTGCGTTGTATTTGGACTACACATTCAGCATCAAATCTCTTGGATTGTTTTGGTCGATATACTTGCACTGGACCTGTGCTTTAGTTTATAAACACTTTGTCCGAAAAGATGACCTCTTTCCATGGATAGTTGTAATGGATTTGGAAAAATGCGACACGATCAATTCGATGGTCTTCAGTCAGAACTTCCTTCACCGCTGGCACTATTGAGCCTTTTACTAGCCGTTCTGTTGGAAACAGGAAATTCCATGCCGGCCACAAGCATTTTAGAAGTATGAAATGAAAGCGCCTCGAACGTTCTATTAATATAAGATCTTGTTGTGGTGTTGATGCCTTGGGTCTTCCGCTACCAGGTTTACGAGTTATATATCCCCGCTTTTGATACGGCGCCCACCACCTGGACACTGTTCTAGTCGCAACTCCATAGCGTTCTTCAGCTGTGCAGTGCTAAATCCGCCTTACCTGATCAGTGCAATTACTTTGGCTTTGACGTCCATATCTATCGAAATGAAATACTAATGATGATTTTCGAAGTGGTTGTGGCTATTTACAGACAAAATCTGTTAGTAGGGCTGGAAAGGGTCACGTGCCTAGGACTCTAGAAAGAACACAAAATATACAGTAGTCATAAACCATAAACATAGTATGCCTATAGAGTGAAGAGAGACGAACAGAGGGGATGAAAATAACATTAACAACATTCCTCATACCCCCAATGGCAAAACAATTTTCTGTATGTCGACTAAAACACAACAAACGTTGCAATTATACACATAGGCTCAGTGTCGGATTTAGGCCTAGGCAATCTAGGCAGTTGCCTAGGGCGGCAATTTCCAGGGGGGCAGCATTTTCTCTCTCTCTTTCTCTACCTTTTTCATTTTCATTTTACAGTGAAATTTATTTTTAAAACACTTGTTGGTAAATCTTTTCTGAAGTTTCTTCTTGAACACCTTGTGGAATTCAGATATTGTTTTGTTATCGCATTGTCGCGGTCGTGGCAAGAGGAAAGTGTGCAGCTGTATAGTTATACAGGTATAATAGCTGCTGTAATGCCGGTATCACGTTATTATACTATGAAACAGCTTAAATTTAACTGCTTGTATGAACAAGAATGCATTGTTGAAAATCAAATTGCATGTGTGTTTATTAGCTATTTATCGCTATGAATAGTAACCACAACTCTCAGTTACATTCACAATACAATAGACTATATCGTCAACAATACTACTAATCACTTTCCAGCATGTGCACTATATAATTCGATTTGAAAGGTTTATTCCGCAAAGAGTTGGAGTTTATTTTTCAATTTACTTTATACTCCTATCGAAGTAAGAAATACTCGTAATAATTATACCACCAAAAAAAAACAATGCTTAAAAATAAACCACAGCCTGCCTTTCAAAAATCAATTTTGTTTCAACAATGAATAAGTTTGAATATTATGATTCTTTGCATTGAGTCTGATATGCTTCTTCAGATCGACTTTGATAATACCATCATTGCTTTCTCTGTGAAGAAAGTCCGAAGGAAATGTTTATAATTCACAAGTAAGAAGGATGTATTTTGATTCCAGTAATTTACTGTTTTCTGAATTGTAACATTTCATTTAAAAATAACTTAAACTAAACGTCACCTGTATAATAGCTGCCCATAAACTGTTTGTGGGAGATGGGGTCGGCAAATTCTAGCACTGCCTAGGAGCGGCACTATACCTAACTCCGGCCCTGCATAGGCTACTGTAGAATGTAAATAAAACCATTCCGAAAGCCAGTCTCTCGTAGCACAACAGCTACGAGGGGAAGTCAATAGTGTCCCTATTAGACATTCTGTACAGAACACAGTCCGAAAGCCTCTCTCTCCTAACCCAGAAACTTCTAGCGGAAGTAAGCAGTATCCCTCTTAGACACTCTGTACTGTGATAATCACAACAGTTCATAGCATAAATACACGTCAAAAAAATGACTTTCATACTCCATCGGCAAGTCTATCGTGCTATCAAAAAGGAGTGCGTTATATGGCAGTAAAAATTTTTAATAGCCTCCCTATCGATATAAAAAATGAAACTCAAAACATAAAATTATTTAGGGCCAAATTAAAGAAGTACCTAATTTCTCACGCCTTCTATTCTATAAGTGAATTCATGACATTCAATAACACTTCATGAAATTGATACTAAAACTATGTGTTGTACTAGTAGACTATATTGTAAATCTCGTCTGTATATATTTCATCTAGACTGTGACTATAAATTAAGATTTTATAATAGTATTAAGTTTTTTGACTTGTTCCATATTCTAGCTGTAAGCATGTATGAATACCATGGAATGTTAATAAATACAATACAATACAATACAATACAATACAACAAAACCGGCATAAGTAACATTACGAGTTTTGCTCCTCATTGGCCAGTTTTTTCTTCCGTGACTGTACATAGATAAAAATAGCAGACTACAATCGGTACAACTAAAAGAACAGAAGATGGAACTTGTATGCAGTTACGAAACTTTGGAGATATTAAGCACCAACATACAGTGGAATACCCAAAAGTTTTTGGACCTAAAACAATATTTTTCAAATACACTCTCATTGATTATGGGAGTCACTTCATTGCTCAATTTGTCTTAGGACTTAAAGACCTAAAAACCTTAAGTACAATTAACATTGATTAATTTTACAACTTACTGTGTTAACTTTTTAGGAAATTACCTGGCTGACTAGTTTCGAAGTGTTATCCTTCATTGTCCAGCGCAATCTTTTGGTTTCCTGTTGTGGTGGAAAGTGTTCATGATTGTGTCGAAAAGGGTGTGTTTTTAAAATTAAGTTGAGTGTTCAGGATGTGCTGGGGGGGTGTGTTCTCGTATGTTTGTAAATTTCTAGAGTGTCAAGTTTCTGGGCTTTTGTCTGAATGTGTAGTATTTTCATGTCAGTGTCTATGCTACTGTAGTTGTGATTGGAGTTTGTGATGTATTCTAAGTAGATTGAATTGTTGTGTAGTTGGTTATGGCTGTGATATGTTCCTTGTAACATGCTTGAAATGATCTTCCAGTCTGTCCAATGTAGAAGTCATTGCAACTGTTGCATGATAATTTGTATACTCCTGTTAAGTTGTATTTGTTTGTGTGTCTTGTCTGTGTGTTAAGATGTTTATGTAGTGTGTTCTGTATGCAATGTTGTATTTTAGTTTCTTGAAATATGATGGAATCTTGTATGTGTTCTTGTTTTCGTATGTTAGTGTGATGTATTTATTTTGTTCTTGTGTTTGTGTTGCGTTTTCTTGTTTGCATTTAGTCTTTATTATTATGTTGTCTATTATGTTGAGGTTGTATCCATTTTCCTGTGCTATGTACCTAATAGTGTGTATTTCTTCTATATAGTCTTGTTGGTTCATAGGAATGTTGATGAGTCTGTGTATCATGGATCGGAATGCTGCGTGTTTGTGTTGTGTGGGGTGAACGGAGGTGTTGTATATGTGTGTTACCGTGGTAGTGGATTTCCTGTATATTTTGAACATATGTTTGTTGTCTGCTTTTGTTATTGTGATGTCTAAGAAATTTATGGATTTGTTGCTTTCTGTTTCTAGCACAGTATAGAGAACATACAGTAAAGACACCTAAGCCATTTCGTGGGAACAAATTCTGAGTGCGCATGTCACGAAACCGGGTGTATTATCTGGAACCTCCACCAGATGGATCTCCATCTATGACAGGGCTGGCATAATTTAATATTAACTGAAAACATTCACTATTCATATTTTAATAATTTTAAAGACGTGAGGCAAAGGAATGGCAATATAACCATAATAATAATTACTTCCGTATGCAATCATCATGAAAATATTCACTAATTAACGCTAACGTTCAAGTCACTGTTTGAGGCTTATGTTGGCAAAATTGATCCAAATACAACATAATACATCATGGCGTCCGTTGCGGTGAAGTGCGAACATGAACGTCAACAATGGATATAAGTATTTTGACTTCCTAGCGACATAATATTAATGATAGATAATATACATACAAGATTATTCGTATTACTGACCAATAAAATAAATAAATAAATATTTTACTAATATTTTGATAGTGGTTTGATACTAGCGACATAGTTGGATTCATTGAGAACTAGACCTTACTGAGCTTGAATTTAGTACCAACAATATCAAAGGTGCCGACAAGAGTTGTCCCTACTGATTCTTCTTATACTGTGTTTCTAGTGTGTAGTGTAGTTTTGGATGTATTTTGTTTGTGTGTTTGTGTAGGTTTTCATTCTGTCTTTTGTTTCCTTTGTATAGTATTATTATGTCGTCTACAGATCTGTGCCAGTAAATGATGATGTCTGCATGTTTGCTGTTGTCCTTGTTTAGAATGTGTTTCTGTTCTATAATTAACAACTAAAAGAAATGAACTTCTACTCTATTTCTGATAAACTTGAGTTGTTTCTCCTCCAGGTAACAGTAAGGAGATATGAAATGTTATTTTCAAATTGCAGTATAAACAGCACCACAATGTCATACTTTGCATGAAGTCATATACCTCGCAAACAGATGCCTTCAAAGTAAGAAGTTCCAGGAGACTGGCGAATGTCAATTCTAGTGGGATCAGAGTCCCCTTCCAGGGCAGTACACTCTCTTTGCTTGTAGTTGAGATTGAAACCATGGCAGCGAGGGTCATTCCTGCACTGAGTGGCACACTGCACTGTCAGTCCGGGATTTGGACCTCTTAGGAGGTTGTATTCCCTCTGTCCTTGAAGCTCGTAACCCGTCACTTTCTCAAACTCAGCTCTACCCACAGTACAGCGACCTGTCATGAAAAAGGAGCCCTGGGTTTATATCCAATGAATGAAGACAAGTTCACTGCGTGAAAGCTAGTACCACTGCCCAATGAACTTTATGAACCTTTGGTCATAAATGTACCAAAAAATAACACTGTACTATTATTATTATTTATGTTTTCATAGTGACCAAATTGGTATACAAGTTATGATAAGAACTAGATCTCTTTATCAGAAAAGTTTCCATACAAAGTTCTACTTTTACATGTTTTCAATATATTCAAACAATTTATTTTATTAATTAGCACTCTTACAGTTTAACCATATGAGAAAAAGTATCAACTCACCTGTCGGTACCTGATGATGAATGATAATGATTTGGGCTCAGAAATTCGGGCAATTGAACATAATTTTTAGGGTAATAGCTATATGCTGATAATCATCTACAAGATTTATCAATTTAAATATTCATTAAACTTTGTTTTATGTTGTATATACCTGCATATTTTCTCATTTCTTATAAACTTTCATTATTTTATCGTCTATCTGGCATATTAAAAAATTGCTACAGGGCGATTAAAACGATTTGGGAACAGGAAGAATATATTAGCATATAATTCAAGAGAAGAGAGAATGGGAATGTCATGGTGGAAATTATGTATCTGGAAGCTGAAGAATACGAGCAGGAACATAGAGAAAGATAAATGTCTGTTATGTGGACAAGCAGAAGATGCAATACAAAGTTTTTTATATTGTGCGGCAAGAGATAATTTGAGAACACTTTAGCTCAATAAATTTTTTTTTTGAAAATCAACAAGTCTGATTAGTGTAATATGTTACTAGTCAGTGATGTACACAATGGAGGGGGAAAAGGAACTGGCCATCCTACCCCATTATCTCCTGAGTGATGCCTTATTGGTGTCATTTATGAGGTTCAAACCTGTTTTCGGACAGTTGACTAAACAACAACAAACATCAAAGCTATAGTTGCATATAAAAAAATTAATGATCCCTTAAATGCTTACAATCAGGTTAAATTAGGAAAGTTCCTCTTCAGAGTTAAAATTAGATGGGAAGAGAAGATTAAAGGTCTGACTGAAATGGGATTATAGATATTGAGCATTGTAACCCGTTATCAAGTTATGAAGAGTATCAAAATATGTAAAGGTATCATCTCGAATAAAATAGTACATTATGCAACGAGCCTATAATGGTAATTAAGACGCTCGTATGAAAATTATGAAACTCGCTTGCGCTTGTTTCATAAACAAACATACTCGCGTCTTAATTACTACCATTATAGGCAAGTTTCATACGACTTTTTATGCTCGACCATATTTCTAACTTGAAATTATTCAGAAGTATTCATGTTATGGTTATGTAAGTGAGGAGTGGAACTGACCTGAATTGTGAGATGTGCGCAGACGCGAAAGTATTGATTTTTTCCGAAACACGAATGTCATTGACCTTGATATAATCTAGAGAATAACATGAACTTTAGGCTTGATATAACCTGGAAATTGATTTAGAATTGAAAAACGAGATGACAAATTGAATTTATTTGAATATTATTTACAATTAACGCTAATTATTATAGTAACAGAACATAACCTTCTGCGACAGTATTGGATTTCCAGCCTCCGTGACTTTTCGCTAATTGTCTTTCGATTGCATATCCGAGAATAATCGATACTTGCGGTTTTATAATGGTACAATCTGTGCAAAGGTGATTTCTCATTGGCTGAACAACTGAATTATAATGAATAGGTGTACTTTAATGAGGTGCATTAAAGGGCTACTACCAGGTGTATAATTACTACATTTCGGCGTGGTCGAGCATAAAAATAATTTTAATCTTATTGTGGAAGCAGGGTGTTTACCATAGGAATACACTAGATAGAAATATAGAGTAGACAGTAATATGAAGAGTATAAGTAATTCAATTAATATTGTAAAAAAAAAGTTAATGGTTGAAATATAAGTGTTCACTATTTTTATTATGTGGTGATGGAGAGTTATATAAATTAGTTAGGGAAATAATTGTATCAGAATAGTAAATGAAGAATTAATAGTATTATATTTTAATGTAAAAATATGTTAAACAGATATTTGTGATATACTTACATATATGTTGTCATACTGGTTAATTTTAATCATTGTATAGTGGGTGATGACAGATTAAGAACTGGACTGCATCTAATCTGCCATGACCGTGCTTGCAGAATGATGAAATAATAAATAAAATAAAATCTTAATCCTTTTTATTTTTTTCATTCTTGGAAGTATAACAGATAGTATCGCGACAATGCAAAAATTTTATTTCAAGATTCTCAAGAAAATACCCTACACGATTTGAGCACCTCTGTTACAAAAAAATTGGTTTTAAGCATCTCGTATGTCTCGCAATTTCTTCTAGAGTATCTGGATGAGTTTTGTTCCAGTACCTGTAAGTTAATTTATTTGGGAATAATGGACACGAAACATAACTTTCCACTTTTCATTGCAATTTTAGTCTAAGATCTACATTCTACTGACACGTATGTAGGAATAGCAGTCACTAATATTGTAAACTCTGCTTGTTACGTATGCATGAATTTCCACAGAACCAATCAGTTTAAAGCAGTCTGAATGAGAAGTTCCTGAATTTTAAAAGAATAAATATGCTTTAAATCTGATTATAAACCACTTTATTTGCACGTTTTTGTCACTTTTAATACCGATTTCTGTAAATACGAAATTTTATTAGAAATGACTGCAATATTCATTATACAAATAGCTGTCAGATTTTAATCTGTGAACAAATAACAACATACATGTACTTAAACAGTACTAGTGTAGTTATAATTTAAGCCAAATATATCACTTTAGATACGTATTATAAAGAATATATTTTGTGTACAATCCAGAAAACAAAAGTTGATCTTATTTGGGTGAATAATGAATTATTTTATTTATGCAAGTTACTTTAATAGTTGAAAAAATAATTAATGAACAGTAAGTAATATCTTTAGCAATATCATAAAATAACTGAATTGTCATAAAACCCGAAAGAAGGGAGTCAAGCAAATCAATCACTAGGAGTAGATGAGGCGACGTAATAGCCTAGCTCTTCCCAAGACTATCTGTGCGTGACCTTGATCACACTCTACTCTAACAAAACAGAGCGAATCTAAAGAGGACAACCTTGAAAAAGCACTCCAATCCAAGGCATAATGTGATCAATACCGAAGAATGATTAGCAGGGGCACATTCTGTTACAAATGGAACCTCTAGAATAACTGCTGATCTCCTTGAGTATTAACCTTGCCCTGGTATGTGAGGCTTTGCCAGAGTTGAGCTCATTTCTCGAACTGCTACTATAACCAAAACTGGAAACCAATTGCAAAAACTTAAATACCATCAGTGAGGGTCGAGGCACACAGATACAGGACTCCAGAGATGGAGACTAATCTAACACCGGTTTGATTGATGAGCACTCCTTAACTGGAGGACTTCTAATGAGGAGAGCTCTGGCAACAAGGACAAATCTGTGTTGCAGCTGACAGAGAAAATCAGCATCATAAAACTAAAAAAGAAAACCGCAATAGAGAGTGAATAAAGAGGTGAGGAGGAAGCCTGAACTTTTGGCTGGGGATACAGGGAAAAGTCCTGACGGGGCTTTCCCAGTGACTGTCTAAGTAGAGCGATAGAGGGGACTCTGGAGAATAGACATGCGTCCAAGAACATCGGGAACTCCATCTGGAAGCGGATCTGCTCCTAAAGCTGGAACAATCAGCAAGGTCGAACGCCCTACTCTATCAGAATCTAATCCCAAACTGGCTAAGCCAAAGATATAAACCAAGATATGCGATGGAAGCAAAGGAGGGATTCAGGATGGCCATTGTTATGGTGGACTATGCTGGGCCTTACCGTACCTTACCTTACCAAAGAGCAGTATAGTCACATTCAGATAATTGAACAAATGGATAATTCAGACAGTACAGCAGCACCAACTACACTCGCCACTAGTCACCAGGTCGTATCGAGCCAAGTCAAACACAAGAGAATCGAAATGTTGCTAGTAAAATGCACGATAACATTCTTTAAGAACTCACTGAACTAGTCAAGTGCAATATTTATGGAGTATAACAGAGAATTTTTAATGTACTAAAAGAAAATTCACGTTTGTTATAAATGGCACATAGCTAGTCAGCCCTGTCCCTTTATGAGTTGTCGCGCCATGAATTATTATTATTATTATTATTATTATTATTATTACTATTATTATTTAGAGCACGAATTTCCGAGTCCTAATGATGACAACAATTATATTTTAAATATCATATGATAATGATGATGAACAAAATTTATGTAGCACTTTTCATGTTCCCTTCAATGATTTCTTCCTTCTAAGCCTAACACTCAGACATAAACATGATAGCATCCCGCAAAATATGGTCAGCATGATCCAGGATCTTCATTTCAAGCAATACAAGACGTCTCATGGAGAACCACATATTGTACAACTCTTCAAGAATGCAATGCTATATAATGCCATAATTGTTAACATTACTACAACGAAAATATGGTAATGGTAGAAGCAACGGTGGTGGTGGTGGTGACGATGATGATGATGATGATGATGATGATGATAAATTGAGAAAATTAATGTAGGAGAAACAAAACTACATACTACATATGATGTGCATCAATCTAAAGCAAAAGTTTGATTTCGATGTTTATTTACTAACGCTTTCTAAATCACTTTGTTGTGGAAAGTGATATATCACATTATAAACACCAACTGTGTACTTCATCATATGTGAAAACTAGCAGATATGATATTATGTCTAGCATCTATAAAATTGAGTGAAACACATTACTAATTTGGTTGGTTGTTAATGAATCCAGATATGATCATTTAGAATTTTCTGGAATCTATTAGTCTGGGGGAGGGGGTGAAGAATTCTTGTTCACCCAGTAGTAATGGCAGGGTACGAAAGTACTCATTGCTAGTCAAGGTCCCAACCTTCCATATGTATGGTGAAACTAAGAGAATACCTAGAGGTCTACGGTTACATCAGTCACTGCCAAAGCTTGGACTCAACCACATGCAAGCCAATTCTGTCTGCGTTCTACTACAAAATAAAACTGCTCCCTTTTATAAACCTCTATACTTTAAAATGTTTATCTTGCTACATCCGAGAGTTAGGTTAAGACAGATGGTGAAGAAACAGGTAAAGTGTCGTGTTGTCATTTGTCAAGTGTTCTTTCATCTATAAGTGAAGTGCAAATTATTTACGCTAGAGAGTTTGCCATTTTATACCACTTTTCCAAAGCACCAACCATTGCTACTCCTAAAATGGTCGCTTAATTGTCAGTCTATGGAAATGTAACAACCGAACTTTGAAATATGTTGTGATTATTCGATAATGTCATTTCTCTGTTACTGAGCAACATGGTATCAGCAAAAATGTTCGAATGTCTTATGCAACTGCGAAAACATGAGCATGAACTTCCTAGCTACACATGCATATTTAAAAACAGTATACAGTATATATAATTATGTACACAGCATATATATTGAGAATTCTCTCTGTTTATCTGTATAAGATATATTTCTTACACATTTGTGAGAATTTTCCTTTCATAAATTAAAGCTCCTTTCGAGTATCTTTACTCATTTACACATTTCAAATTCTCTATGCAAGACTTCTATACACAGAAATACACTGAAGTCTGTTTATATCTTTTTGCAAAGGTGATGTTTTCACACATCCTAAACAATTTCAAAATTGTACTGTTCCTTATGTCAACTTCACGCACTTAGTACTGGATTATTATACACTTAAATTTGATTTTTCAACAAACATTACATCGATCTCTATCCTAAGCAAGATTGAGCCAGTCCCTAGCATCATATCCCACCTCCCTCAAATCGATTTTAATATTATCCTCTCATCTAAATCTCGGCCTACCCAAAGGTCTTTTTCCTCAAGTCTTTCAACTACCACACTATATGCATTTCTGGATTCATCCATGTCGTACCAAATAAAATAATAACGGAGGAATCAATATTTATAATGGATGATCACTTGCTAGCATTTGGCCAAAGGTCTTTTTCCTCAAGTCTTTCAACTACCACACTATATGCATTTCTGGATTCATCCATGTCGTACCAAATAAAATAATAACGGAGGAATCAATATTTATAATGGATGATCACTTGCTAGCATTTGGCCTGTAGCTCACCAGTATTGAAATGACCATTTTATCAAATAATCACATCATATAAATTTATAACGAAAACTGAAGTGTAAACGAAAAGTAATATGTTCACATCAGTAATAAAATACGATAAACTCTTTCTTATGCTTTATGTAACACTCCTTCACACTGAATAGATAATAGTTTCAACCAGTTACATTACTTTCAGAATATCTGAAACCAGCACCAGTAATATCACTATGATAACTATTGCACCAATTACCAGATAAGATCAAAGTGATTGTGATGTGCTTAAGGAGAAGGATACTTGAGCTAGTACATCTTGCAGTTGCTATGCTGCATGCTCGATTATTGTATCACTCTGAGCTTACTGGGCATGATGTCCGTACGGCTGAACAGTGTACCTTGAGGGCTGCCGCCAGGACTTGGTGTGCCTGGACCTGGACCCCCTCCGACGTGACAGTTACGTTCATAGTAGTTTGTGCCCGGTCGACTCATCAATGCCTCATTCCCTGCTGACGCTGTAAACATAGGTAAATGCCAATCACTCAAATACCTGTTTATTATGGACAGACCTGCAGAACTGTAGCTCCTCAGAGCGACTGCCTTACTACCCCTTGTTACACCACCCACCTTTTCTACCAGTGCAGTCATGGCGTTCTAGTTACGCTCGACTGCATCAACATTCATTCTCGAGGCGGGAGGTATACAATACACTATCAAGAATTACAAATGAACAGATAATAAAATCCTTAGGAACATACCTTTAGAAAGTAAGAGAAAAATGAATGAGGGAAATAAATAAGTTACAAGACATGTAAAATAAATTTTAAAATGTATGTGTGCATATAATGTAAGAAGATCTACGTATGTATATATCGTCCTATTACTAGTAAAACCGATTAAGTCCACTTTTTGAGTAAAATAAGTTAAGTACAGTCCCTGACTTGTCTTTCCGTGCTCTGTATTCTACTAAAATGAAATTTTTTTTTATTTTAGTTGGTTATTTAACGACGCTGTATCAACTACTAGGTTATTTAGCGTCGATGAGATTGGTGATAGCGAGATGATATTTGGTGAGGTGAGGCCGAGGATTCACCATAGGTTATCTTGCATTTACATTATGGTTGGGGAAAACCTCGGAAAAAACCCAACCAGATAATCAGCCCAAGCGGGGATTGAACCCGCGCCCGAACGTAACTTCAGACTGGCAGGCAAGTGCCTTAACCGACTGAGCCACGCCGGTGGCTAAAATGAAATAAGTCCGAAATGTCGCATGCAGGCAACAAATCAATTATGTACTTTATTTGAAGAATTATTATGATTTTTCGTGCATTAATAAAGTTATAATTCCTGTTTTTACAAAACCTGCATCACTGGTCTTAACTGGTTTTACTAGTAATAGGACACTATATAAATTGTACATTGATAAGTGAGTGATAGCTATATGACCGGATGTCAATGCTGTCATTCAACACTGTAATGCACTCCAGCCAAATAAATAAATAAAAAATAAATAAATAAATGAATATATATAAATATATATAAATACACAATACGCGTACTGCAGTTTAAAGGGAACTGGAACATGGCAAAATCTAAACCTGTGAAGAAATACTACTTCCAAAGGAAATGGTCATATGATTATTTTGTTGTTGAATACGAAAGTATTGCTTGTTTACTGTATCCCATCCAATTTATTTTTACTCGTCATTTCAATATTAAACCACATTTCAACAAAGCCCATATTAATAACTATGGAATGCACAAACTTTCGAGTAAGTTCATTATTACGAACTGTACATTGATTATGTATTTATATACTGTTAAATTAAGGACATCACTCATTGTGTTCATTTTGAATTGAAGTTAATGGCGACTTTCAAGGTTCATTACTTAAATGCTATAAATTTATGTTTCCGTAGGTGACGATAGGAGGAAAGTTTTCGAAAATCTAAAGCAGGTTAGGCGCAAAGAAATCTCAAAGAAACTACCGACAGGAAATCTAGCATAATTGTAAACCTTGAAATGAGATTACGCATTATAAATACAATGAATTTATTACAATCTTTTTTGAAAATTACATGCCGCCACTGATGGACCTTTGCAAGGGCAGAGAATGTAAACAACTCTACACGGAAGTCGATCATCTCCAATAGACGTGGACTGAGGCTGACGTCATATTTCCCCTACTTACGGGTTTTGCAGGCTGATTATGGAGATGAAAATAATTACTTTTGCTCTCACATAAATAAAGTGATATATAATAACCAGACAGTCAATGTTTCATGCTGGACACCTGAAATAAATCATATGTACAGATAGTTTCGAGAAAGGTTTGTGGGGATACTCCAATTTCCCTTGTTTTATCCCCTCATTTTCCTATAATTTTTTTCAACCATCATTGTGAGCCTGTTCTGTTTTCTCTTCTGAAAAAAAAAAAAATTAAAGGTGGTAATATGAAGCTCATTACATTTATTCTTCAGTTAACCACTCTTCCATAGCCCTATAAAGCATACTTATGCCATTAGCACAGTGTTTCTAAACCTTTTACAACATGTGGCACACTAAAGGTGTAATTTAAAAACCCGCAGAACATTCATATAATCTAAACCAGTGATTCCCAACCAGGGAGAATTTTGTGGATTTTAGGAGTGAATGTGTTACTGAATGTTAACTTGTGTCACATTCGCTCAATGTTGATTTTTGTGGACTCACTTTTTTATTACTTTTTTCAATTTTATTTTTACAATTTTGCTAAACCTTTACTATTTTCATTTTCTCACAGCACATCAGCAGATCATTCGCGGCATACTGGTTGAAAATTGCTGCATTAGTATACAGGATTAATGACAAATCCTCAAATTGCTATAGAGGATAATATTCTTATGTAAGAGGAAAATATAGAAACGAAAAGTTTTGAAACTATGCGCAAAAAGTTACAAACTGCATCATCACCATAATCATCCTATTCATCATAATAAAAAATTGTATTATCACCATTATCATCATAATCGTAATTGCAGTCATCATCATCATCATCATCATCATCATCATCATCATCATCATCATCATCGTAAGCAGCAACAACCTTTCCAAGTTGCTGTATGTAAGCCCTTTGCTGATGAATTGACAATAAGCTGCCATTGTGCTCTATCTGTACAGGTCTTTTTGCAATCAAATAATTTTAATGTTCAAGTTACCAAAATATCGAAGTCTTGATGTTCGCAGTGATCTGTATCTGTCTAATAGTTCTTCCAAAATTCTCTTAATTTTGTTTCTTTCTGAGCTTCTTACTTCATGTCCCATTCACTTTAAACTTTTAGATATTATTTCCGTTGGGTTCTCTACAGAGAATGTGAACTTACAAGCAAACATTCTCACGGGGACAGATAAAAAAGTTTTTTTTTTATCCCACCACGTTAATAATGTCGAAACAAGTGCTTATACAAATTTTGGCCACTCGAGCGCAATTACGAGGACCGTCCAGAAAGTAAGCTTCCCTCGGACTGTTTACAAAAAGAAAACACAATTTCCTGGAAAGATATACTGGAACAGATTCAGAAATTTTTTAGCTATTTTTCAACATATTCCCCACCAGAATTAAGACATTTGTCATTTCGTGGAATCGACTTTTGTATTCCTGTGTCATAGAAGTCTGATGTCTGGGATCAGAACCAGAGTGTGACAGCCATCTGCAACTCCCTGTTGATCATACAGTATGACAATGTCTCAATTCCAGTAGGGAATATGTTAAAACTAGTTCAACATTTGCTGTTATCTGTTCCAATAAATCTTTCCATGAAATTGTGTTTCTTTCTGTAAACAGCTCCAATGAAACTTACCTTCTGGAAAGCCCTCATAATTGCGTTTGAGTGGCCAAAATTTGTATAAGCACTTATTTTAACATTATTAACATGGTGGAAAAAAAGAAATGAACTTTTTTATCTGTACCCATGAGAATGTTTGATTGTTAGTTATTTTTTTTTAAATCTTCTCCATTTTAAATTGAAACAGGTTGCCCTTTCTCTGTCTTCGCTAATGAATCTGATATGTAGCTCCAAAACTTTAGCTATTTCTAATTTCTAAAATGTGACACGATGCAAAAACATTAAAATCTCATGCCATATTCAATAACATAAAATTTTTAAACCATTCTAAACATATATGTAGAGAATTTCTAACCACTAGACTAAGTGAAACATCTCTTTCATATCAATTTGAAAAGTCGAAAATAAAGATTAATGGCACCGCTCAATCCACTGACCTCTGTCATCACCACTGATGAAACACTGGCTTCCACTTGGATAATAAGAGAAGGAGCGACAGATGAAGTCAGTATACTCATAGCAGCGTCTTTCACAGTCCATCTCATCACTTACAAGAGAGAGAACAATATCCAAATAACGTGGGTATGAGTTGGGTACAGACTTGAAGTTGCATCGTGTTTCAGCTGAAAGAGAACAAGACCCTTGTGAGATAAATTAGTTTCCGACGCAAGACAACATTACTTATCAATAATTTAAATAATTAGTTACCACAAAAATGGTTAATGATTTGGTTTGAAATCCAATGGCCATGGCGTCACAGGACAGGGTAAGTAGGGGAAGAAATTGTACTTACCTAGAACATGTTCTTGAATTTTACATTAGAAATGTGATATGCCAAAAGCTTAACATTGCAATTCTATAACCAAAATAGTGATCTGTTTCCAAAGGTAACAAATATAAATAAGCTATCACACACTATGTGGAATTCACTGCTATGAGAGATTCAATAAATTACTTCCCATCCAGTGACAACACAGTAATTCCACAGCTTTCCACAAAAGGAAAGTTCCTAAATTCCAACATTTCTTATTTTGATTGTAATTTTCTTTCAATTTTCCATTCTTTGTTGTATTCTGAAATTGATATTACTCTGCATGATAACAGGAAAAAGCGACTGGGATATGTCTACTTATTAATTAGTCATGGATCCCAAAAATGACTGCAGGGGGGCCACGAATTTTTCGATATGCCACTGTTTCTATCAAAACATGACTTGGCTTCTAAGAAAATTTCTAGCCACGCCAATTCCAAAAGACATTACTTGAGTGAGACATTGTACATACATCATAAATGAAAGTGATTCTGGAAGTACTTATTTCTTTAACTATTTTGTTAAAAGGGATAGCTGTTTTGTATAAAATATTTTAAAGATGCAAAAAAAAACACGTATGGGCGAATCCAGAAATGCATATAGAGTGTTAGTTGGGAGGCCAGAGGGGAAAAAGACCTTTGGGGAGGCCGAGATGTAGATGGGAGGATAATATAAAAATGGATTTGAGGGATATGGGCTATGATGGTACCATTAAATAACCAACTAAAAAAATGTGGAACTATACTGAAATCCAGATAAGAAAAACTTGTCTGTCTTCTGATTGCTGCATACATGGATGAATACTTACGTGGCAAACACTGATTTTCCAAATACTCAATTGTTGATGGTGCATCCACATATTCATTAGGTCGAGTTCGACGATCTTCACTACTGAGGCGACACTCAGCTGTCTGTGTATCATATTCTGCTGACCGACAGTCAAAGCGATGTTCAGCTAAACATGCCTCCATGCAATCTCTGCGACTCTGCACTAAGCTGAGCTTGTAGTCGTCATAGCCACGCAGCTCCTTGCCTGGCCGCCGGTCAAATGCCCAAGCTCTTCCCTCACATCCACGGACATTTCCTGAAAATGACATTTAGATACTTTCATTTCATTTGTTGTATTCCAGATAATGTCTTACACTATAGCTTTCAGATGTGGAACAAGCAAAAAGTTATACAAAAATATATACTACACTAGATACGTAGTAAGAATCCTTTGCCATACATTGATGATCACCCCAGTTGTTATACATGGTTTCTGAAACCCGATTTTGCTACTTATCATAATTTCCCAAATTTATTACGATGCTGGGTGGGCACTAGTCCCATACACTGGCCGAAACTTCACGTCAACATGCCTCAGAAGAAGTGAACGACTATCCAACCATAATGGAAATATTGCATGGTCACCGAGAAAAACACCAACTGTGACTTTGTACACCAACAAATGTCAGTTTCACTACACATTTTTTAACGAAAATTTCCATGCCTCACCGGGACTCGAACACGGATCACCTGTGTGACAGACTGGTGGTCTAGACCACTCAGCCATAGCAGGAAGATTCCCAGCCTAACCATTAATAAAATTCAAGTATGATATCAAAGGTGAATACATAATGTCTACATTTGGTCAGCAAGTATAGTTTTCTTATCCTATGAAGCATGTACAAACTCAGAAACAAAGTTCGGGCTGACTCTTAAGCATTGTTTCTTTTAGATCATATACTTAAAATTGGTGCGAGGAGACAGATTTTGAAAATATGCCCCAATTTTTTTAGAAAAGGGGCATAACTCAGAAAATATCTGGGTGACATGCATGAACATTTTGTAGCATGTATATATATCATATGTGGAATGTGTGTGCCAAAAATGAACAACTAAAGCAAAAACTACAGAAGTTAGAAATTTCACTCATCTCCCCCCTTAAAAAAATCGTAAATTACAACAACATACATAGAAACTGCAACAAACCTCTGAGACAAATCTTTTCAAAGTAGCTCTGGCCCTCTCTGCCAGAGAGTTCACTGCCTCGACCCTGTGTGTTTCGGTCCAGTTTGAAGCATTTCATGGAATTGTAATCCAGAGTAAAGGCAGGGCAATCTGAACCAGCTTCAAGACATCGTGCCCCGCACTCCAGTGTTACTCCTGGTGACGCAGCCATGGCGAGCCCCACCTGCTGCGCACTGCGTAGGAAGTGTCCTGTCACTTTCTCAAAGGTGAAGAGTCCATCTTCACACTGACCTATATCCACATAGAATTATGTAGAGTTCACTTAAGCAGACACATTTAATTTATTATAATAGTAGTATACAAAAGATGCAGTATAAAAGTGATGCTGGTAAAATATATACTTTTTTACATAGTCAACAATTGCAACAAACGTGAAAGATGGATTAGGCTAAGAATTAAGAATGTGCAGTAAACAAATCGAATTTGAAATAAGTGTAGAAAATAAACAAAATCTCCTTTATACATTTTATGCATTTCGTAACACGTAAGTCCGCTGTCACATTACAAATATTATATATTCTTTTAGTTAATTTTCTTCACCAACTATTTAAAAGACACAAATATTTCATTATCTATACTTACTTACTTACTGGGTTTTAAGGAACCCGGAGGTTCATTGGCGCCCTCACATAAGCCCGCCATTGGTCCCTATCCTGAGCAAGATTAATCCATTCCCTATCATCATATCCCACCTCCCTCAAATCCATTTTAATATTATCTTCCCATTTACGTCTCGGCCTCCCTAAAGGTCTATTTCCCTCCGGCCTCCCAACTAACACTCTATATGCATTTCTGGATTTGCCCATACGTGCTACATGCCCTGCCCATCTCAAACGTCTGCATTTAATGTTCCTAATTATGTCAGGTGAAGAATACAATGCGTGCAGTTCTGTGTTGTGTAACTTTCTCCATTCTCCTGTAACTTCATCCCTCTTAGCCCCAAATATTTTCCTAAGCACCTTATTCTCAAACACCTTTAACCTATGTTCCTCTCTCAAAGTGAGAGTCCAAGTTTCACAACCATAAAGAACAACCAGTAATATAACTGTTTTATAAATTCAAACTTTCAGATTTTTTGACAGCAGACTGGATGATAAAAGCTTCTCAACCGAATAATAACAAGCATTTCCCATATTTATTCTGTGTTTAATTTCCTCCCAAGTATCATTTATATTTGTTACTGTTGCTCCAAGATATTTGAACTTCTCCACCTATTTCATTATCTATTTCGCACCAAAATAAGAAAATGAAATTTCATTTTCTTCATGATGAAAAGAAAATACGTTTATAACTCCAAAAGCCAATACAACTAAATTAATTTGCACATTTTACGATTTAAGAATATATGTAACTAATTTTGTACAAATTCATATTACATCTACTCTAGTTTTATTGCAGTAACTCCTAATATAATTTTGCTATATAAATAAGGAAACAAGCATTTAGCCATTTAAAACTGAGAGAAATATTAAAAATGTTAGTTGTTTATAATGAGATTCTCACATTAATTATTTGGAAAACAACCATTCTAGTCCTACTATGGCTATATGTACATTCACAAGTTAGCAATTGTATCTTAATATTTTATATCATTGTAAATAGCTATCTACAAGAACACCAACACCGGCCTGCAAAGTGAAATCTAAAGCAGGTGCACAACCACTGTGTTATTAACTTCAAATAAAGTTACAATAAATTTTTAGTGAAAGTAATCATATTTCACGTCTATTATTCTCCAATAAATTCACTCATAAACAGATACTCAATACAAAGAAAATCTGTCGAGAAATCACTGTGTACTGGAACAAAGAGACAGACTGACAAATAGAACTAACAGACATAAAGACAGCATGCCAAAACTACTTTCTTGGTGAAATAATTACTAAAAAATGATCATTTTAATAAAAGAAATACTGTAGTTAAATACAGTACCATCAAATAGGCAAACTTGGAACAGTGTTTTAACTTGGAGAATTATCATAGGGTATTTTTGTTTTGTCACAGTAACACCAAACTGTAATAGAACCAATGTGCTGCACAACAAAGTAACAAGTGAAGATTATGTTGCCACTGTGACAAAACGAAAATACCCTATGATAATGTTCCAAGTTTGCCCATTTGACGGTACTATAGTGTCAGGTAAAGGTAAAGGTAAAGGTAAAGGTATCCCCGTAACATGCCATGAAGGCACTTGGGGGGCATGGAGGTAGAGCCCCATGCTTTCCATGACCTCGGCACTAGAATGAGATGGTGTAGTCGGCACCACGCTCTGACCGCCTTTTACCCCTGGGAAAGACCCGGTACTCAATTTTATAGGAGGCTGAGTGAACCTTGGGGCCGTTCTGGAAGTATGGCAACAAGAAAAAATCCTGTCACCACCTGGGATCGAACCCCGGACTTTCCAGTCCGCAGCCAGCTGCTCTACCAACTGAGCTACCCGGCCACCACTATAGTGTCAGGAAAGCTGAAAATAATTATTTTTGCTGCAAGTTTGAAATGGATTTTTGTAGCATCACAATCATTTCTCCACACACACAGTATAAAGGGAAAGTAAAAGATAATTACAACATAGGTAAGGATTTCTGAACATTAGGACTCCTCAGTCTTGAAGAATACGATTTTATAAAATATTCTCAGCATTGATAATCTGTTTACTGAAATATTGAAAATGATCAAGAAAGAGAAGGAAAGTGGCATATGACATATAACATATTTTCTACTTACTTATGCTACACTGTTTTTCAGCATAGACTGCATCCCTTTTCCCCAAGAGTGGGGCGTTGTTGAGTGATATAGAGTCATCTCCACTAAGATAGCAACGTTTCTCTTCCACAGCATATGTAAATGCTCGACAAGTGAATCCTCTTGCCTGAAAATATTTTTAAATGTTACTCTCATTATAGCCAATGTTTGTGTACGACATTTCAGAGCAGTTAAAATGTGTCACTGTTTACACTTTCTCATGTTACAATGGTATAAAATATACAGTATTTAATACATTTTTTTTTCTCACAATATTTTATTGATAATTCAAAAGGAAAATCCACCGAAATACAGTCTGTCACCTATACTGTGTCACTGAACATGAATAAATCTAGTGAAGCAACAAAATTAGATGCTTACAAAGAAAGTTGCATGATTACATCACTATTGTGTATTTTGATTTCAAATAAAGACTCATTCAGATGTTTGTACAAAATGTATTATATTTTACATGCAACATTTCTGACTGAGCTGACTTGCACTTATTAATGGGGGCAAAATCAAACATATTTGCTCAACAATTGTTGAGCAGAAGTCACTGTACTGTATACAAAGACAGCAGGCTGAAAAAGATTTTTCGATATCAAGGATGATGAACCTTTTGCAGCAACTCAACACCTCCTCTTTATACTTTGTAGAATGAGAAATTAAAGTAATGAAACAATAATAAACGAAATTACGAGTTGTTGATGAAATTTAAAAGGTACAGTAACGTACATAAAATAAACACCAGGTTTTAATTTTGAGAACATATTGAACCGACAAGTCATGTACATAAATAATTTATCCCAGGTTTTAAGCTGTTGACCTAAACCGAGATTTAAGTCAAAGTGAAGTAAACGTTGTAATGGTTCATTGCAAACTCTTGGAGGATGAAGAGAAGCCTGCAGACCAGCAAAGAAGCTTCTGACAGATGTCAGAATGAGGCATTTTGTTGACTATGTATTTTATAGCATTCAGTTCATCATTGTAATCATTGCGGTCCATAAACATATTTATTCATCTGTGTACCATTCATAGAAATATCACATATTTGTGTCATATAACGTGGTTCGATATATTGTATTGTGTTCGAGAAGTATAAGGGAGAGAGAAAGTGTATAAGCAGATGTGTAGGATATAATATAAGTATTTATAGGAAGTGAGAATAGTGACAATGGTTTAAGTATAAGCAGAATAGTGAGAAAGTGAAAGTGAGCGCAAATGAGAGAAAATAGTGAGAAAGGGTTAAGAGAAGTGAACAAGTGACAGCATAAAATTAGTACTAACATTTGAACGTTGAAACAGTAAATGAATATAAGAGAAAGATAGGAGAAAAGGTCAAAGAACAAATAGAACAAATAATTCAATATGATAATTTATAGAGAAAAATTGAACTTGAAATCTTAGTGAATAGTAGTTAGAGGAAAAAGGGGGTGTGAAAGTAGTATAGAATATTAGATATATTAGGATTAATAAACAAATAGGGAATAGCAAATGAAATGTAGGAGAAATACTGAAGGGGAGTTTGACCAAATAACAAAAAAGGTACATAGTGTAATAATTGGAAGTATTTGTGTAGACGTGTATTGTAAATAATGTGTTATTGTAATAATATGTTAATGGTGGCACCGGATACAGAAATGTGAGGTACACCATTACATGTAAAGAAGTGCTGTGACGAAATATATCATATCATATCATATCATATCATATCATATCATATCATATCATATCATATCATATCATATCATATATCATATCATATCATATCATATCATATCATATCATATCATATCATATCATATCATATCATATCATATCATATCATATCATATCATATCATATCTTATCATATCATATTGTATTATGCACCTTGTTTTTTATATGATGAAGCCTATGATATTTCTATATATTTGGTCATTATCATCATCATCATCATCATCATCATCATCATCATCATCAAGTGATGTACAAAAGCAATTATGTGAGCAAAACTCCATAAAGACTGAATAGTGGAAAATTATAAGAAGGTCATATTTTCTGATGAGTTTGAAGTTTGTTGTCAACATGTTCCTTTTGTGCATACAGGAAATTCCAAAAAAAAATATCATCCCATTTATAACAAGTACCCAAATATCCAGCAAAAGTGATGTTCTGGGGTTGCTTCATCTTATTAAGAGAATGATGAACAGTGACTAGTTTTACAAAAAAGAGTACTGTCAGAGTAACAAAAACTTTTTTCACAGGGTGACGGTGTATTCCGTATCTTGCACTATGTCACACTTTCAGAAAGAAGAACAAATTCTTTAATGAAAACAACATCCAAGTTCTTCCTTGGCCAGACAATTCATATATCAACCCAACTGAAAATTTATGGTCATTTGTAAGACGAGAATGCAGAAAATGGATAGATCAAAAAAGAGCACATGACTCGTTCCCTTATAAGGTGAAGAAGTAAAAAAAAATAATTTGTGCATAATTGGTAGGATCCATGCCAAAACGTGTCAGTGATGTTAAAAGGAACAAATGATGAGACATCAGCTATTAGGATATTATGAAAGATTTTTCTTCTGTAGCTGTTAAAATTTATATTAAGAAAACCTTATCTACACCATGTTCAAATAATTGTAATTATGAGTATGCAGTTGTAGTACATAGAGTTTACACCTGATCACATAAGGCTTCACATTCTCCTTGGCTAGCAGCAAACTGAAGTTCATCCATCGAAATAACGGCACTTCCTGATCTCACATTATAACGACAGTCTGGTAAGGCTGAAATGAAAAGAAACTAACATAGTTTACAGGCATTAAATTGTAATATTTGAGGATCATAACACGTTCATTTCTGAGAAGTGTGACGGTTATATTCATTCAAATGAATAACCATTAATCGATAATCAACATTTTGACAGACTAAAGTAACAAGCAAGTGCATATCAAATACAAAAGTATAAACTGAATTTCAAATAGAACTATTTACTTTGTGTAACTTCATGACATTAAAATTAAGTGATTGTTTATATACATATACTTGGAATTTGTTTATTGGTTTCTAATGTCAAGCAATTGAGAAATAGAAGTCATTAGTTCTTCTCAACTTGACCGATTTTCAATTTATGCACCTTATATTGGCAGCAATCCATCAAAAGATTGTTACATACATGGTTTGTCTTTATTCATCTTCATTCCTGTGTAAAGTCATCTTCCACATGAAATTAATCCACTACATGGGATCATAAAATATACTGCTTCATTCAACGGAAGCAACATTTGATTTTTTTTTTTTCTAAAATTTATCCCCTAGGCTGGAATCGAACATGTGTGCATTGGGACCAAAGGCAATCACGATATTAAATAGTGTATGTCGAAAGGACTGTTCCAGTGAATGAGTGAAACCACGAAATTAGCAGTTGGATGTAATATCTGCATAGTGGTCCATCATACACAATGGGGAAATAACTGTTATTCCTGTAAATACTTCTATTGTTAGGGGGTGGTGTTAGTACGTTCAAGAAGTATTCATAGACTTTCTCTTACTAGAGTTTAGAACAAAAAAAATTAATTATATTTTATTGAAATATCGATAACATTATAAACAGGTGACTAGCTAGTAACATTGCCTAGATATCGAAACTCACACGAGATTTAAAATAATTGTTGATATCATCTCTATCTGACATCACAAATTTATACTTACATTACGTATCTCGTAATTTATAGGCTTATTTAACTTAGTATAAATCGAATTTCATTGGAAACATGATAAGAGATAGACAATTTTTTTTCTCTTTTTTTTAATTATCAATATAATTACAGTAAAATTCCTCGTATCCGGCACTCAAATAACCGGCAATACCAAAACAACGGCACTTTTGGCTAGGAAAAAAAAAAGTTATTCATGCAAAAAGGAAGAGTCGGACGAAGATGTGAGTGGTTTTTGTGTATCGCACATGCCGCATATTGTTTACTCTTTACATTGTTTACGCATGAAAACATAGACAGAAAACCTCATTATGTCCTTGGAGTAGATCGGGTAGCATTGGTAAGCTGTCACTTGGGCCTCGCAAAAAATGCGCAGAGACAATATCTTTAAATTTACCACTTGAACTCGCCCATTTCGAAGGGGTGTTGGGCAAGTCTAAATAGGAAAGTGAGAAATTCTCTGTTCCTACAGCACGTAAAAGTTTCATTCGAGTGAGAGATAATATAGTATACATAAACAAGCAGACATTAGAGATATGTTAAAGAGGTTCAAACCATCGGGCGCTACTTCATCTTCATAGTCGCGATGTTGGCTACACTGTTCTCCACGTCACATGGCCACTAGTTAAAATTGTCATAAGGTTACGAAAACGTTTAGTATTTTTTATGCTATTATGTAGTATTGCAATAATTATGAACTGATGAACGTATATTACCTTATTCAGTACCAAAAATAAACATTATACATATTTCAATACTTTATTTTCAAATATCTATATGAAAATTACTAAATTTCAACATGGAAAAAAATGTTTGTGCAGTACAGTATGTCTTTACATAACCTATAAAAGTATTTTTAAATTATCCGGCAAAATCAGTTATCCAGACTTTGTCCCACAGTTGCCAGATATGGGGAATTCTACTGTACGTATACATAAGCACAGCACTGCAAAGATTGAAGTGCATTAGTCTTAAGATGAAAAGAGCTGCTGTATTTTGATTACGAAAACATGTAACTATCGTTAGTATTAGAACTGAATTCTGAAATGACAAACATGAATCCCACTCATTGGGGGCATTGCAAATGAATGAACTCACATGATTGACATGGCAACTGAGAATAGAAGTAGGGTTGCCACATTGTACGTTTTTCCGTATTCTTACGTTTTCTTATCTTAGAATACATCTTCCATAATTTGAGGGTTATCTAGGTTTTTCCCTGAATATAATTATTTTCAACATGGAGTCTACTACACGTACATACATGCAGAAATTTATTTTTATAATGCCATGAATTTTAAGTGATCAGATATCTGAACTACGAGTATTTCTCAACTTCAATCACTCATGCAAAAAATGTATCTCTCAGAATAAAAATAATATATTACTTCAGGCTGCCAAATCATCTGTTAAATGTGAGTGATGTCAGCAATGTTTCATGTTTTCCTAGGTATGAATGGTTTCATTACACCTATACTGGAAATATATAAGAGGTTCTATATATGTATTTTATAATGTTAAAGGTCTAAAACATAGTTAAGAATAATAATGATCTTACACCTTAAACAATTGAACAACCAATTACAATTATGATACTAAATCCCAATTCCTTTTTTTGTGTGAAAATCTTCCATAATTTCCAAAAACAAGTCTGGTAACCCTAAATAGGAGGCGAGGGAATTTAGAAAATCATAACAGAGACTGGCAATGAAAAGATTTCAATCTTTCCCTGAATAAGTCAACATTGTCTCCTCTCTCGCTCTACAGTATATCAACTTCACTTACAAAAAATGCAGTAGGGTAACTTTAATGAAATCTGGTGCCATGCTATAAATATGTCATCTGTACTTACATCTAACACACTGATTTTCTAAATAATCGATGGTGCTCCCTGGTTGACGACGGAAAGCACCTGGTTGACTTCTCCGATCCTCTCGGCTCAATCGACATACACTTAACGCTTCATCAAATTCAGCTGACCTAAAAATGAACAATATTTAAAAATATTGTAACAACACAGATTTAACTGGAAGTTTTGAAGAGTCAAAAATAAATCCTGTCACAAACATGGATATAACTAAAAATTGTAATTTCTGATTTTAAAAGTATGTGCACAAAAATCAACCAGACACAATAGCATAAGAAGGAATTATTCATAAAGGTTTATTACGAAGTTTTGCAAGTCAGAGATGATGAACCAATGATAACTACTAGCACAATTCAAATATCAGAGAAATATTTTTTCTCTTAACCATTACCTTCAATATTAAATTTTCTAAAATTTGTTATTAAGAAAAATATTTCCTGAAGGAATAGGCAAAAGATCCTAGATTATGTTGTTGATGTAGGTCTTTAAAACATTGCAGTAAAAGAATCATGCAGATATTTAATTAATTGTATATTTTATTATGTAAATGCTTTATAGTTGTAAAAAAAATTATGCAACTCTGACATTATTTTTACAGATAATTATTAGCTATTTTAATATTCTGAATAGTGTTTTATAAAGTGTAATGTATGTATATTAAGCATGAAAAGTTTTGTTCATTTAGCTTTTATAATAGCTAAGATATAAAAAAATGAATTTCACTAATTTTTTGCAGGCCAATGGTGCACTTCCTCCTTAAGTAGACAACAGTTTTCTAGCAGGTCAATAACTGGCAATGTTACACTACACTGATAAAAACGGAGATTAACAATATAAACTAAAATGTTGTTACTTATATATAAAAAAAAAAAAAGCAATCTGTGTTTAGTACTGTGTAGCACAAACAGAATTCGATTTCATACAGAATCATTTTAGAAGCCATACCTGCATGTAAAACTAGTTTCAAAAAGACACAGTTTTTCACATTCAGTTTTGGTTTGAACATTTCTTTCTTCCCGGTCATCAAAATCTTCCAGGTAAGCACCTACAACTCTTTCAAATGCCCATAATCTATCTCCACACATTGAGTTTAGGTTTGAAACTGAAAAATAAAACGGACATTAAAATAAACAAGGCCTTATGTACAACATCTGCACTAAGTTCACCACTGTGAAAATTTTATTATCCCTAAGATGAATGTATACTGTAACATACTGAATTAGACCATCACTGTAGAGTAATGGTTAGTATGTCTGATCATGAAATGAGGAGTCCCGGGTTCAAGTCCTTGTGAAAAGAAAGAACGCCTATACTTTCACGACAGTACTACAAGGCTTATACAAGACGGTATCAATAAGTATAATAATGTTACCATTAAACAAATAAGCGCCAGAGTGCAAAACATTACATACTAATGTAATACTCAGTTACTTTTGTGTACTACCTTAAGCAAGTTTTAGAAACCTAACAAAAAAAATAGTAAATTCTCAGGTCTACCACTAAAAGCTATTAGTGATACTCTACACATTGTTACCAATAATAATGTAATATCCTTAATGTGTGTATCTAATGTGGGTTACAGATGAAGGGTGAGCAAACGCACACCCAACTGAATCACTTGTAAAGGTGGTAAATTTCACTTCGAGCTCTCTCCTCATTCAGAGCTGGCTACTCCTTATCTAAATCTATGATAGGGGCCTCCCTCAGCTGGGTTTGAACTCGTAAATATATGAGATTTAATGGTAGGCATGGTAACCTTAAACTACCGGAGTCATGGAATTACGTAGTTAAAAACAAAGGCAATTGCATTTTTGAGGATCATTGTGAATAAGAGCTAAACACGTAATAAATCAACAAATCAAAAGCTACTCATACATATAAAAACTTAATGGAAAAATTTGCCGAACACAAAATTACCTAATTCAATGCTTGAATTATTTTTGTGGAAATTGTTTAATGTTAGAAAACAAACGTTATAATAAACATTATTAAAATTCTATGAAGTGATAGCTTTACATTTCCTATTATAGGCCAGTGACAACTAAATATTTGGAAAGGATTATGAAATGAGATTCAAGGTCACCAAAATAATTTATTTGTTTCTGTTGTTTCCAATGGCAGACTCTGGATTTAGTCCATTAGTCTCCTGGCCTCCCAATATAACTGGATGATATTCTTCTGATTTTGGTCAGGATTGAACCGAAATAAAATTTAAGATATGTAGTAGGTCACACAATGAGCAAGAGTGATAAATTCAATCCAGAATAAAATTTAAAAATTCCAAACACCATATGAATAATAAAAGAACATAGGAATAATTGGAAAGTACATGCAGAATGAATTAACATTTGAAAGAGGTGTATACAGTATATTTCAACTTCTCATGAAAGAAGAACAGAAAGATAGGAATAATTGGAAAGTACATGCAGAATGAATTAACATTTGAAAGAGGTGTATACAGTATATTTCAACTTCTCATGAAAGAAGAACAGAAAGATAGGAATAATTGGAAAGTACATGCAGAATGAATTAACATTTGAAAGAGGTGTAAACAGTATATTTCAACTTCTCATGAAAGAAGAACAGAAAGATAGGAATAATTGGAAAGTACATGCAGAATGAATTAACATTTGAAAGAGGTGTATACAGTATATTTCAACTTCTCATGAAAGAAGAACAGAAAGATGACCATGTGTTAGGAAGTATTCCAAAACATGGCCATGTATTCTACGAAATTTCAGGAATGTATCTTTCCATCACCTACACACAACTTTAAATACATTTATAAGAGTATGGGGAACTTACGAATATTCAAGGGAAAGGGGCCAAATATACAGTATGTACTTAAGAAATTCATTATGTAAAATGAAAAAGAAAAATCTGGTCCATTACAATGATGGTGAGATAAAATAAAGCAATGATTGAATGAGAATTATGACAAACCAAAATAATTGTCCCAACAGTCAGTTCATAAAAATTTCAGAGATTCTGTCAAGCAATCAAACTATTCGCTTGGTTACAAACTGTCAGTTGACTGAACTATAGCAAGCAAAACTTCTGCCAAGCAACTTCGTGGGAAATTATCTGACTTTGAACAATACTCATTTTAATATTCCCATAATCGCATTTAGAATTAAATTATAGGCGCAGATTCCAAATACATGTTTCAAATTGTGCTTTTGCCTTAATTCTTTTATGCAGTTCAATTCTGAATTGCAGATTACAACTATTTCACTACAAAACTGAAATAAAACTTGATAGATATAGTTTGCCATATTTCTTAAATTCAAATTAACATTGCGTAAGATAATGACATTACTACTTTTGTAAACTTAAATTTGATGCGGTGTTTTTATAGCCACTAGTGTTACAGTGTACAGTACATTTGGCATCTCGCTATATCTCTGATAATATTCATTACAGTCATAGACTACGTGAGGTTGTAAGGATAGGGGTAGCAATTTTCTTCTGACAAATATTTTCATAGTGGTAGAACTGTCAGTAGAATTTTCTGCATTTGTTGTTTTATGGAGTACTTTTATTGAACACCTGTTTGGATAAAAGTGTTAATCCAGTAGTATAACTAGGAAGTGCAAGTCATCGGTTTCTTTAAATTAATTTTTTAAGACACATTATTTGATTTGGACTCACAATTAAGGAGTTCGTTGACAGTGTCCTAATCACACAGATTATTTCTTCATATGTATGAATGGCTTACAGTGAAAATTCAAAGGTGACATTTTAAGTATTTTTATTGGAAAATTGACTGTAAAGAAAGAAATGGAATTAAAACATTTTTGTATGCCTTACACAACTAATCTGAGGCTGTGGTTAAAAGGGAATCTCAAAATCTTACCCATTGCTATGCCTATAGCTTAGTGAGAATATTCAAATAATTTTTTTATTGGTGAACACAAAAATAATTATTTTTGTGTTCACCAATTAAAAAATTATTCACTGTAAAGTATCTTTATCTCGGTATAATCCCTCATAGTGAATATTTACCGACAGTTTTACCCCAAAGCCGTTTAATTTACAGTTGTGATTTTGTAGAGCTCTCAGCCTGGAAGGTATGCATTTCCTGAAATTTGTCATTTGTAAGCAAAATAAAAGTTTAAAACATTGCATTCAATAAATATTGTTCCCATTTGTATGATGATGGTACTAAAGCTGTAATACATCACATACAATATTGGTTTCATGTGCATTATAAAAAATGAAAGAATCTTTCAAGTTGAACTCAAAGGAAAATTTTTGTTCCCACTTTCGGAATCAGTGACTTGAATTACAAAGAAATCTGCTATCTTTCTCGGGATACGAGACGAAAATCTGTTGTTCTCTAATGTTCTGTGTGAGAATTAAACTGTCAACAAGAGGTTCACATTTGTTTGAGATATTTAAAATTGGTGGTTATTTATCAGAAGGCCATCTAATAATATGAATGATATACTTCATTACTCTGATTAACTGCACGCACAACAAAGTGAATTGTGTAACAACACATGTAAAAAGTCAAAATTTGAACAATTCACTTGAAATAAAAGTAGTACTTTTAAAAGAATAAAATTAAGAAATTCTGTCGCACTCATTCTGTATATGTTGAAAAATTGATGACTAAAAGTCCCATAAAAATTTAAGATTGGATTTATTATTGATTTCTCATAAATTAGCTTCTTGACCTGTAGTACCAGTACAAATTAATGCTCACCTCCACGAAGACAAATTTTCTCGAAGTAATTGCTTCCAATTTTATCATGCAGACTGTTCCGGTGGCCTGCTGAGTCCATGTTATACGACTGACATCTTGAATTTTCGTAATCTGTAAGTGATTTTACATAACAGCATAAAATAAACAATATAAATATATATATATATATATATATATATATATATATATATATATATATATATATATGAACTTATATCTTCAACAAAACTAATTTTCTTTGTTACATCTTACTTACCTACAGTGAAAGCTGCACATGTTGGTGTTTGTCGGCAAATAGCTGTGCAATCTCTTGTGATGCCAGTTCCTGGCTGTGTCAGGATGCCTTGCGATGCACCAAATACAAATTTGACACCAGTTGTTTTTTCATATGTTTCTGTTCCACCAAAACACTGACCTGAACATGGATTAAATTACAAATTTCTGTGAAATTCTAAACTCTAGGACACAGTGGAATGCTCAGAAATCTAATTCTGATTACATATGATATGGTTAAAATAAGAAATGAGTTTTTGTTCCATTTGGCATTGTTCACTTTATTGTCAAAATTTTGCAGGTCCTTCTTGATTTCTATGTCTCTGACTCTCTCATACAGGGAAACTATATGCACGTGATCATGAATATGGTACCATCAGGCAAATTTGTTTGGTTTCTCCATAAAATGAAAGCTGCAATACACTTCTGTGATGTACAATTTATTAATTTGTAATTCATTATTAAATAGGTACACATAGATATTTTTCAGACACGCTGTACACTGTGTTTCATTGAAATTAAAACACTGAGATCAATCTTAATAGTACATTATGCAATGAGCTTATAATGGTAGTAATTAAGACGCAAGTATGTTTGTTTATGAAACGAGCGCAAGCGAGTTTCATAATTTTCATACGAGCGTCTTAATTACCATTATAGGCAAGTTTCATACGACTTTTTATGCTCGACCATATTTCTAACTTGAAATTATTCACAAGTTTTCATGTTATTGTTATGTAAGTCACGAACGGAAATGACCTGAATTGTGAGATGTGCGCAGAAGCGAAAGTATTGATTTTTTCCGAGGCACGAATACCATTGACCTTGATATAACCTAGAGAACATTAGTCTTGATATAACCTGGAAATTTATTTAGAATTGAAAAACGAGATGACAAATTGAATTTATTTGAATATTATTTACAATTGACGCTAATTATTATAGTAACAGAACATAGCCTTCTGCGACAGTATTGGGTTTTCAGCCTCCGTGACATTTCCCTAGTTGTCTTTCGATTGCATATCCGAGAATAATCGAAAACCTGAACTTTAATGAATAGGTGTACTTTAATGACATGCATTAAAGGACTGCTAGGCCAGGTATATAATTACTACATTTCGGCATGGTCGAGCATAAAATATATTGGGCAATTCTACAGTAACAGAATTGCAATTATAGGGGTATTTTTCATATTCAATGTTCAATTATTAATAATTATTTTAATATCCAATAGCATAAGATGATACAGAATGTTTTCCTTTATCTTATGATCATTTAAGAAATTCTGAACCATTTTTACTATTTTATATAATTGTGGTCAAAAACCTGGTAAAGGAATTACAGAAAAAAGATACGCATTTTTAAACTGTACATTTAACATCAAAATTCTCTGAATCTACATTTTCTGTAAATTCATATGAAAAGAATACCTTTTAAAATACGCATATTATATTATGCAATGAGAAAACTGGCTACTAGTGAAAAACATGAAAACCAGATAAATAAATATTAATCCCACTTGTGAACATGAAACTACATACATTTACCTACAAGTTGGTATTTTTACATATTGATTACATGCATTTTAAACTTTCATGTGCATGTACACTGTCTCGTGGAATTGCACCATTGCATTTCATTTCAATACACAAAAACGGAAAGCATGTAATTAAAAATAACATATTTCCAGAGTAAACACTCCAGAATAATGAGAAAATAATTCGTTTAATTCACAATAACACTGCTTACAGTATCCTAAATAAATTTTTTCCACCATTTTCTCTCCTACAGGATTAATAAAAACACTCTGATTAATATCTATGGAAAAAGCCGATTTCCCACTGTTTAAGAAATATAATTAGAAATACAGCCTGACACAGCACCTTCCCCTATATATGCACAAAAAGCCACATTATTGCCTTCTGAATTGCAAGAAATTTACTTACCATTTATATGGTGGTGCAATGACAACCAAATCAACAAACTAAACAGGAAACTTTCTCCAAACTGACTCCATATCTGAAATTCAAATTTAATCATAAATCACTGAAGAACTTGTAAATTAATATATGATATATTAGTATTAGAAAACTGTTTTATTTTCATATTATCAGTAAAATGAGACAACATAAAATGCCACTATGATACAAATTTAGAATTGACGGAGGGAGGGAAACATAAAGAGAGCAATATGAGATTAGGAAACTTTATCAAGTTAACGTCCATGTTAACTCCCTGGTAACTTAATCGTAGATTGTTGGCTTAAATTTCGCGAACTTGGTTTCTTCTCCAAAGTTTCTTTAGTCAGTTATTTAACGACACTGTATAAATTACTATGATATTTAACATCGATGCAAATGATGATAGCAAGATGGTATTTGGCGAGATGAGGTTTAGGATTCGCCACAAATAACCTATTTGACATTCGCCTTACCGTTTCTTAAAATCATTCCTAAAATAATAAATAGATTTCTTAATTCCCTTAAAATGCTCTGTGAACACTCTCCTACTTATAATTTAGTAAAAACATATTCATATAATGATTCAGAAGAATTTTTCTTGTTCAGTATTGCTTCAAATAACTCTTTATGAGTTCCGAAGACCGGTTTTACAGGCCATCACCTAAGTAAAATAAAAAAATAAAGTCCAAATGTTGTTTTGTATTTTGGTCACAAAATTCCGTGCGAGTAAGTGCCGATATTTTTAAATCCCAGTAAAAAAAAATGGACTTCATGTCAGAAAACTTAACTTTCAATTCAGTAAATTAAAACACTGTTATTACAGTATTGACATCGAATAAATTAATTAAACTTTGTATAAACCAGGTACACACCTTTGGGCAGACTTACTTTCCACGTGGAATTAAAAAAATATTTTGCTTAAGCACAACACAGAATGATCTTTCCTTGCATCGCTCCAACTCACGACAGGGTGCAGACTGCCCGAGTGTTTATCAATCATCAGCTTCCGCTATGTATTTAGGCCTACTGTTGTTAATTTTTCCGAATCCCTTTCTGTGTTGCGAATTTCTGAAGTACAGACATCTGATTAGTGTTTACAGAGCAGAAACACCAACTTCAGTGAGTTTGAAAAATATTTTTTTTTTCCAGCCAGATTGAGATTCTGACCAACTGAGCACTGCGAATGATATTTCTTTTTTATTTCCTTAAACTACTAGCATCATTCAAAATAGGCCTATATCAATGAAATCATTGACTATGCACTCAAATAATAAGGTAAACATTCGTTTTCTGGATTGTATACAATAGTCATCATAGGCCTATACCATAAAAAAAGTATATACAAATGGTATGTTTTAAGTGGATAGGCCTACATGTGGTACAGTAGCTAATAATGCAAAAATTCACATCTATTACGTAGCTTCTCTATACTGTAATAATTTCAACTATGGTATTTTCCTATTTACGAAAATCATAGTTTAAACATCATAGGATCATTAAAAGCAATTACTGGTTTAAAATGAGATCCAATGTTTATCAATTTCTTGTAAAATAAGTAACAGTACTCTGGAATCAGAGCATTAAAGGGGAAGTTGTAAAACTAATTGCTTCTGTAAACATTCGTCCAAGCATGACAAGGGTCATTCAGAAGTAGTGACCGCTAAACATTTTAGACAGACTCTTTTATTCTAATCTATAACCTATGAAAATACTAATCGTTATTTTGTTTTAAAACAATACGCAACATTAATATTCTTCTTCTAGAGTACAGTACAGTTAAGTAACAAAACTACTGTTTTGTATAGCTTAGTTATTCTCTAAAGGATTTAGATATTTATATTGTCACATTTGGTAGGAAGGCCTACATAGATTATAATCAACTTTGAGCACAAGTTTTAAAATCTTGTCAAATCTTTAGCAATATGAAACAATCTTCGACAAAACTTTTTCAATATTGTTTAATCTTTGACAAGATTCCTTATGAAGTATTGAATTGGAAGAAAAATTTGATCATGTATAAACAGCTTTAAGCAGTAGTCTTGAGTCCTCTCAATAAATAAAAAAGGGACTTTCACTAGATAAAGCGAATGTCAAGCCTTTCTTAATATTCTTTACATGAGTGGGGTCAGAATAAGTCAAAAGGGAAAGGGTGATGAATATTATAACTGTTACTGTGAACGTGATTCTGATTAAAAATTACACATCTATTATTTAATACAGATTGTTTGCTTACATAATGTAGAGTAAGCCCACAGTAAAGAGAAGATTCCTTTGGCAAATAGCAAGAAGAAATTGAAGCTGAAAAGACTTAAAAGAGACAGAAAAAAAAAGTTCAGAGCTAGGAAGAAAGAAGAATTTTAGAAACGCTAATGTGAGAATAATTCTTTGAATGTTAGGGTCTTATTCTCGTCCACAGTCTATCAGAAGAGCAAGAAATCGTGTAAGAAATGTTCTACCGCAAAGTCCAAGTAAAAAAAAAAAAGTTGTAATAAACAATTTTATTAATATAAGAAATGCTACCAAATGAATGTAGTAGAGGTAACATTACGTCATGGAAGAAATAACTGTCTGATGAGGAGTTATGTCAAAGACTTTCTACTGTTGAGATGATATTAATCTGCAGGCACATGGAAAGATGGATTTCAAAAGTGTGAAGGATGTTAACAAAGGTGTTACACGTTTTAAAACTACATATGATGATGATAGTAAAGGAAGCATTTTCTATGTTCATCAATGAAAATCCCGACTTTAATAAGAAGCTTAGTAAATTTTATGAGTTATGCCCAAAATATATATTGAGATCCTCAGAAATGCTACACAATGTAAGCATTTGTTTCTACCATTCTAATTTTCAATTCACTGTTGATGCTCTAGCAAAAGTAATTCCTGGCTTTCCATGTAGGAGCAAAGAACTTTTAAAGAAAGTATGCTTCAGAAGGTGTATGACTGGAGTGTGTAAAGAATGCAAAGAGAATATTATTGATTTAGTACCTGAGGAGTGTGACTTAATAATACAGTAACGTGAAAGCAATGGGTGGATCTGATGGCAGGCCTAAACTGATGTCTAATGATGGACATATTGAGGATGCTGTGATTCATCTTCAGGATCAATTGTCAAAACTTAAAATTAATTATTGCTTTGTCAAGAGAGTGCAGGAAAACATTTTGAAGGTAACTTGGGCATTGGAGACTTGGTCCAACAGCTTGACTATGTAGGAAACTATTCTGTGGTGAGTCAGGATAAAATTCTGTGAGAAAGTGACTATATTCACATGTGTTGCTTGGCAAGAAGATGTAATTGTGTCCTATGCATTGGTAAGCAGTGATTTATACTACGATTAATATTCAGTATTCTTCAGAGGGTCCCGCGCCGTGGCATCGTGATTGAAGGCATCCTGCCCAGGACTCGCGTTATGGAATGCACGCTGGTTCGAGTCCTCATGGAGGAAGAAGTTTTGTCATGAAATTTCGGCCAGTGAATGGGACCAGTGCCCATCCAGCATCGTGATGCACTTAGGGAGCTACGATAGGTAGCGAAATCCAGTTATGCAAATCAACTATAACGGCTGGGGGGCTCATCATACTAACCACACGATACCTCCATTCTGGTTGGATGATCGTCCACCTCTGCTTTGGCATGTGGCCGTGAGGCCAGCAGCATGCTGGTCGGTCTTTGCCCTTTGTGGGCTGTAGTGCCACGGATTATTATTATTATTATTATTATTATTATTATTATTATTATTATTATTATTATTATTATTATTATTATTATTATTATTCAGAGGACAGTGCTGGGGAAGCAGATACGGAAATGCCATTAATGATAAAGATAAGTGAAATAAAGGAAGAAATGTAATTACATTAGTTCAGTTTGTTGGAGAAAATAAGGCACAGAGAAAGTATCAAAATATTGGAATGTCTTAAGGAAGTTTAAAAGATGATGAAGTGAAATTAATGTTTATGATTGATGCTAACAGTCCTGGTCAAAAAGTGTTCAAAATCAATGAGCAAGATGTGTTATTTGTATAGGCCTATTTTAATCAAATTCTTGATAGTCTTCCTGAACCCCAACTTATTCAGTTTGCGAGAGAAGAATTTTCTATGAATTTCTTTAAAAAAATCTGGGAATAGTAATAAAATTAAGAGAATAATAAAAGAGTTAACATTAGCCCTAATAAATAAAATATGTGGTTTTAAGTAAAAGTATAAAATATGTCGCTGAAAGAAGAGTTCTACTACAGAAAATATATAATAAACTTTTAAATTTAAGTAATCTGGTATTATCTAATTCATGATCCTTCATTACCCAAACTGTCCCATCTGTTATGTCCCGTCCATTCTCCCTCACTTATGTAACAGAGTAATAAATTCTGAAAAAATATATTATTTTCATATAAAGTTTCACGTACCTATGTCTAAATAAGAGACTAAAGAGCATTATATTTCACATTATATTGACTAACTTCAAATAAAATCATTGAAATTTCACCTTAAATATACAGTAGGGTAGTGTGGTGGATGTCTAAATTATGTCCTGTCTGTTACATAATGAAATTATCAATTTTCTGCTTGCTTTACGAGACACACTGCTTCCATTTTTTACGATTGCAAGTAGCCTATAGGCCTATCTACTGGACTGTACATAGTTATGACAATTTAGTTTTGAAGAATATATTTAAAAAATTGCTACTTTGTATTGAAGAGAACTCTCTAACTCTCCCGTCAATTACTGTGGAATGGCTGTTTTCTAACTCTAGTGTTGTAGATAATATTACCGGTACATTTACATAATCATACTTTAAATAGGCACATATTTGGTGTGACTTTGCTTATTATTTTACTCTTCAGACGTCCTGATGTATCTAAAATCACCCCTCCTTTCGATTTTATAACATATTTCAGACTCTTAAACAAAAATACAGCAAATTTAAATGGTTTAATTATGTGTCATCTTGAGAACTACGGCTTTGATTAGATGAGCATGTGCAGTATTATGTATCTGGAACTTATAAGCTCCATCTTGAATCTTGCGTACACTACTTTTAACACTTAAATATAAATGATTGGTTGATTGGCAAACTTACTCGTGTTAAATTACATAAGCAACTGTGGCTTATAGCTCCTCAGGCTCTGAGGATGGTGTGAAGAAACACCGAAACAGCTGTAAGCCACAGTTGCTTATGTAATTTAACACAAGTAAGTTTGCCAATCAATCAATCACTTATAAGATGTTGGCAGCCCATTCTTTTTTTCCGTGAAATGTACATGTGGGTATATATCTTATCCGGTACTCATCTGTCTCACACCCTTTTACATAAAATTCATTCTTTTCTTTTTTTGTCAATTAAGATTAGAATCAAGATACAACTGTTTACTACTTGCTTACAATAAGACTATTCAAACGTTAAAAATGATTTCATATGATTTCTATCTTTATCCTTCCCTTCTTTAAACATATTAACCTGAATTTCTTTATCTTCTTTCTTCCGATAATCCCATACCTTGCTGTTTTTGTAAGTCACTTTGGGCAAGTTATGAACAGGCTTCTGGCTAAATTGTGAGAGTGCTCAAAAAGTAAAAAAAAAAAAGAGAAACTTACATACAGTACTCAGATTTTACTATCATAGTTAAGGAAGTCATATTTGAATGCCTTGGTGCACTTTGAAACCTTCACACCTCTTTGAGTATCAACACTATTTTTGTATTTTTTATTAAGAAATTGTGCTTATCTTTTCGGCTCAATTGATAAAATAAATTGAAAACGTGAAGTCTTTGACCTTCTGTAAATTTGAAGCACAACTGAACTTACATACACTTGGACAATTGATAATAAGAATTTAAAATATCAAATATTTTTTCTTCTGTAAATTCTGAAGCACAATTGAAATTACATATACTTGGGCAAGACTTTCACTGTTATCACTGACTTTTCCTTTCGATAGTATAGGGTCCTAGATACAGGGTCCTTAATAAATATGGCTACCATAGCACGGGATCTAGCTCCCGTCTAGCATCAGTCAGTAAAATGCTGCCTACAATGTCAAAAGGAGAAATGTATTATGAAACCTACCTTACAGTAGATGTTGAAAGTGTCGTCCTTCTGCTCGTACACAAGCTTGATACCGCGACAATATGTTGTCACTCACTCGTCTAAGCTCATCAACTGAAATTCTTCTTATTTCATGCTCAATATTAGCCTGCAGTTCCTCTAATGTGTGCGGATTCGTGCGGAACACTTTGTCTTTCAAACTACCCCATAAATAAAAGTCACAACTGGTTAAATCGGGAGAGCGTGATGGCCACAAACCAACACTAATTACTCTATCATCGAACACCTCACTTATTTTATGCAATGTTTCTTGAGCTGTATGTGCGGTAGCAGAGTTCTGTTGAAACCAACCATACATTTTTTCCTCTTCTGTCAACTGCTTAAGAAATGGCATTAAGATTAGTGTTTGATACCGATGGGCATTTATTGTCTCACGATAAAATATTGGACCTATTATTTTCCTTGCACTTATTGCACACCACACACCAATTTTCTGATCGTAACGGGGGCTTTCTTGCAAAACTGCAAGTTTCTCAGAAGACCAATACCGACAATTTTCTGAGATCACACGTCCATTTAGAAGAAACCAGGATTCGCCTGAGAAGAAAAGTAGCTGTGGATCAATTTCACTACTCTGAACTGAATTCAGAAACCAATTGCAATAATGCACTCTTTGAACCGGATCACCTTCTTGCAGAGTATGAACACGTGTATACTTGTAAGGTTCTAACTGCAGTAACTTTGTTGCATTTCTTGCAGAAGACTGAGAAACGTTTGTCTGTTGTGCAAGTTTAGCTATTGATTTTTGTGGTGAATGCTCTAGATTGGCTACAATTTCATCCAGCTTTTCCTCCGTTAAAACTGTTCGTGTTCGGGAACGTTTTCTGTCCAACACTGAACCTGTGGTTTCAAATTTCATCACTAGTCTTTGTATAGCACTTCTTGAAGGGGGCATTGTATTGGGAAAAGTTTCAATAAACTCTCTTCGAGCAGAACGAGCAGAATTGTTTTTAAAGTAACTTTTACAAAGAAAAATTCGTTCTGCCACAGTAAGATGCCGCACCATTTTCAATACATGTCTTACCACTACAACAACTGTATTCTGACTACTGTATGCATGCCAGTGTGTTGTTGGATGATCTTAAGATTACGGATCTCAAAGTCAAGGGGACTACAGTAAGGAAGGAAGCATAACGTGACTATGGGTCAGTGCAGTGTCTTTTCCCCAGGATGCATTTGCTGTATATGCAGAAGTTATATGTTTTAATGAATCTGTACATAATCCTTGCTGTGTTGGTGACAGTCTTTACTTATTATAGGCATACTGAGATGGGTGACGTTGTCTAATCCTATTCTGATGGTCTTTAGTGGGTATCTTCTCACTTTCCAATTCACAAGATGAATCTGAATATGGAACTATAAGTAATGTTGGCTATGTGGTTATGGTTCATCTACATCAAGGCTGGAATTCTTACAGTAATTATTGGTATTGTTACCAATGCTGTAGATGTTACACGCAGAATTATTTCGAATTGAAAACAGCCTGTAACAACATATCATAACTGTTATGAACCATGAATTACATAGCTCGCGGCATATCTTGAGCAACAGCTATCTACATACTCATATCTTCTACTCAACTGACGAATTGTTTATGCTTGTAAATTGAATTAATCTACTTTCTATGTATTGTATAATTTTGTATAGCTCAAGTGATATATTGTTTATGCTTGTAAATTGAATTAATCTGCTTGCTATGTATTGTATAATTTTGTATAGCTCAAGTGATGTATTGTTTATGCTTGTAAATTGAATTACTCTGCTTTCCATGTATTGCATATTTTTGTAGCTCAACTGATGAATTGTATGTGTTTGAAAATTGAATTTCATTAATCTGCTTGCTATGTATTGCATATTCTTGCATATAAAAAACTGTATAGCAAAACTGATGAATTGTAGCCTATATGCCCGTAAATCAAATTAATATGCTTGCTATGTATTATATATTGTTGTAAAGTCAGTCACCAGTGTAGCTCAGTCGGCAGCAGACTCTCTTGTCTGCTGATCTGGAGCTGCCATAGGGCTTGGGTTAGATTCCTGTTATGGTTGACGGCTAAACTAGCGCTGGTAGTTACCTTCATACTCCGCTTATACACTTGCATATACGAATCTGTGACAAGTTAGGTTTTGTTACTTTAGGCTTTTGTTATGCCTTGCATATACGATCAACAGCATCTCCACAAAAAAAAAACTCCCTTATAAATTCAAAGATTTTCACTTCTGAAATCAAGGGAAATACATTAGCGCTAGTTTCACCGAGCTGATAATCTGGTTGGGTTTCTTCCGAGATTTTCTCCAAACATAAGGCAAATGTCGGGTAATCAATGACGAAACCTCGGCCTCGGTCTCGCCAAAAAATTGTATAACTCTCGAATTGTTCCACATATTTAAGCTTCAATGATAATACAAAGATCTATGGAATATAATAAAATGAAATGAAAATGATTGGGAATGGTAGCTACTGCGCAAGCGTTACGCAGATTTATATACTAAAACACAATTATGAGTTCATCTGATTGTTTGTAGTTCGTCGTATACGAGCGCCCATTCATACTTTAATTTTAACATCGATATTACCCTAATGTCCACTGACGTCACCCAGAGCTCAAGATATACCGCGAGATGTATAACGAGTAGTGTTTTATAAACAGGTTGTACACATAACCTGAAATTTGTTTCTCCATGAATTTTATGTGATATTTAAGGAAATATACTTTCCAATTTACCCCTCATTATTCTTAAAAGAATAATAAGCATATACAGCTTCTTTCATTCAAACTACAAGTTTTTCATAATGAAATAAATACTCATGTTTACAGAACGCAAGACGAACAGCACTGCCGCGAACAGTCAAAAACCAGTGTTGCCAACACGTAAACTGTATCCCCGTCAGTCTCTCACCTGGAAATCCGTCAGAATCCGTCAAAATTAAAAAAAAGTAAGACTTACTCAATATATCTATATATAAATAAAAAGATATTAACGCAACTTTCTTACAATCTTCATTAAATTAATAGTCTGCCTCTAGTTCTGCAATTGATGTGTTTTGTTGGTCTAAGCTCCCCCAAAAATTAAACAATTACAAATGACAGCACCTAAAAAAGTCAAAGGACAATGCAAATCGTAATTTCCGCCAGAAAATCCGTCTCCCGTCAAAGCCATTCTTTTCCCGTCTGCTACATTGAAATTCCGTCACTTTTGAAGGAATTTCCGTCCAGTTGGCGACACTGTCAAAAACACTGAATAGCAGAACAGGCACTTTGTAAATAATAATTATTAACTGTAATTTCCTTTCCACTATTAATTTGTCTTGATAGTGTACAAATTACACTTTTACTTATAAAGTGTTGTCATAAAATAAAAGCCTGTACTTAAGAAGTGTTGCATTTGAATTACATATTTAGCAGATTTCTAATGCCAAACACTGTGGTTAAGTTGGCCAAATCGAAGGAAGTCGGAATGGGCAAATCCATGATGCCAACTTCAAAGAAATATCCTTAGATCTACAGAAGTTTTCGACATGTCAAAGAATGAGTGTCCCTTTAAATCCTAAGAATGTTATAGTTTTTAAGTGGTAGAATTTTTTTTTTCAAAAACTGTAAAACCATAATCGTACTCTTACACACTATAGCTATATATTATACTTATACATAATGAACCGTAAGTAATCATTAATTTCAAGAGGTTACCGGTATTTTTTATGATACCGGTATTTCAAAGAAAAAAGTTCAATACAGTCTTGCTCGTTTTTGCTTCCTTTTCGACCAAAAATTGTTTTATGTGAAAATTTTCATAGCGTGTTTTGGGAAAGCTATTGATTGAATTCCCAATATCCTCAGTAAATTTGAGAGAGCAATGTACTATGATAATAAATGATTCAAAGAATTACAGTTTTGTACTTTAAATGTGCAGAAATTTGATCCGCATCAATGTAACATTTTAAAATACTTTTGCAGCACAAAAAGTTAGATTTGTTCGGATCGAATTTCTGCACATTTAAAGGACAAAACTAAAATTATTGCAATAATTTATTATCATTATACATTGCTCTCTTAAATTGACTGAGCATATTGGGAATTCATTCAATGGCTTTCCCAAAACACGCTATGAAATATTTCACATAAAGCAATTTTTTTTAAAGGAAGCAAAATTCGAGGAAATATGTATTAAACATTTTTGTTTGAAATATTTCAGTGACAGTGGCACAATGTCCAACGCACTATGTACAGAGGTGTACTCATTACGAGTGTCTCCATCTCAGTTCTCCTTTCGTGGCCTACCCCATGTACTGTATCACAGAATATGTGACAGTGGCACAATGTCCAACGCACTATGTACAGAGGTGAACTCATTACGAGAAGTAGAACTTAAAGTGAGAGGGATTTGATCCGGCATCGGAATTGGAATCCGGTGTGGCTTAGTGGATAAAGCGTCAGCACGTAGAGCTGAAAACCCGATTTCGAATCTCGGTGCCGAAGACAATTTTTCTCTGTTCTATCCATCCTTCATCATGTGATAACGCAGAATTCCTTCACGGAAATATCATATTATGTACTTCGGTAGATCATAATAATATCCTTTGATTGAGCTAACTGTAATAGTTAAAAAAAAAATAATAAAAGTCTGATTTTTTTTTTTTTTTTTGTAATTTTAGAGGTTTATAAAAATCATATCTTTTTTCCCATTAGATATTTTATCATCAAAACGAATAAGTCACTCAGAAGAAATGCGTAAACATCCTGTAAAAATATCACATTTCTATACCTAGTATGTTCTCAGATAATGGATCATTAATATAGCAGTTTTAACATTAGTGAGATAAGGTTATTTTTACGACGCTTTATCAACAGCTTTGGTTATTTAGCGTCTGAATGAGATGAAGGTGATAATGCCGGTGAAATGAGTCCGGGGTCCAACACCGTAAGTTACCCAGCATTTGCTCGTATTGAGTTGAGGGAAAACCCCGGAAAAAACCTCAACCAGGTAACTTGCCCCGACCGGGAATCGAACCCGGGCGACCTGGTTTCGCTGCTAGACGTGCTAACCGTTACTCCACAGGCGTGGACTTAGTGAGATAAGACTTGACGACTTACCTTAAGAGGACTTAATTATAACATACAAAATTCTTTCTTCCATCAGTTGCGATTTTAAACTTAGCGTCAAAGGTACAGAATACTACGAGGCGCGTCCAGAAAGTAAGTTACCTTGTGCCGTTTAGGGAAAGAAAATACTAATTTCGTGAAAATATTCATTGGAACAGATACAGTAATTGTTGAGCTATTTTTCAACATATTTCCCCTGAGATGTTGATAAAGCGTCGTAAAATAACCTACATAAAAAAAACATTCCCCACCGAAATTGGGACATTTGACATACCGTGAGATTAACCTTTGTATTCCTATATCGTAGAAGTCTGCCTCCTGGAATCAATTTTTTTTATTTTAGTAGGTTATTTTACCACGCTTTATCAACATCTTTGGTTATTTAGCGTCTGAATGAGATGAAGGTGATAATGCCGGTGAAATGAGTCCGGGGTCCAGCACCGAAAGTTACCCAGCATTTGCTCATATTGGGTTGAGGGAAAACCTCGGAAAAAACCTCAACCAGGTAACTTGCCCCGACCGGGAATCGAACCCGGGCCACCTGGTTTCGCGGCCAGACGCGCTGACCGTTACTGCACAGGTGTGGACTCCTGGAAGCAAAACCAGTGTGTGACAGCCGTCTGCATTCTCTATCACTGTGAAAAACCGGTCGGGAATTTCTTGAGGTGTAAGAAAAGATGGTAATGTCTGGGAGTGAGATCCGGGCTGTAGGGTGAATGTTGAAACACTTCCCAGTGGAACTCCTGCAGAAGTTCTGTTGTGCGCCGTACCGTATGTGGCCTCAAGAAATTCCTGTCCTGTCAGCATTTTCACAGTGACAGAGAGGTGCAGACAGCTGTCACGATCCCAGGCGGCAAACTTCTACGACACAGGGATACAAACGTTGATCCCACGGTATGACAAATGTCTCAATTCCGGTGGGGAGTATGTTGAAAAAATGGCTCAACAATTGCTGTATCTGTTCCAATAAATCTTCCCACGAAACTGTTTTCTTTCTCTAAACGGCACTAGAGAAACTTACTTTCTGGACGCGCCTCATATATGAGTAGGAAAGAATGCCCCTCTCTCTTAATGGATTAGGAGTCACTAATTCTAAACTTCTCTTATTGAGCATGGGTGAATTTTTACATCATAAATTAGTTTTGTTACTGTGTGATTGACAGTAGTGCTGGCTATTTGAAGAAAAATATATATAATCTTATTTTAAGCCACTAACAACTTTGATAGTTATGTCACGCTTAAATAGTAATTTCCATTAATGCAAATAGTTATTATGGCTGTTTGGTGTGAAAGTTTGCAACAAAAATTGTCATTTATTTACTTCAAATTTATTACTTTGTATCAATTCCCATATGCAATATTTAAATAGCCCTACACAAAATACATATTATTTATAGTTCTAAAAATGTTGTTTTTATTTGTGTGCAAAACTAATTCTTTAATTTATATGCATCTTTTTAATAACAGTTCAAGGAAATAAAGTGCAAACGGTAATGTCATTGGGAACAGATAAAAGAAATGAATTCTCGCGAAATGCGTAAGACTTGTAATTAAAATGCATATATCATCTTTGTGACAGCTATTTTTTAACTCATATCACGATCGCCAAACCTTGTGATGCAATAAAACGCTATCTGCGTCAATAATTGTTGACAGTCTCTTATTACAGGCTGCAGTTGTGTTTGGTTCCACGTATACTTTCACGGTTGAAAATAAATCAACATATAGAAGTAATTGAAAAATTCGAGATGGAGGAGGAAGATTATGGAGGTAGTATCTTATTTATCGATTCTTCCAGTTGCAGAAGTTATTCTGTCGAAGTACAAAGTGGGTGAGAAATGGCAGATGAATTTCGCTGGAGTCTTCTAACTGAAACTGGATTTTTTACGTGCAGTAAATATCGCCCTTAACCAGTTCGAACATGCGAATCTAGGATCAAATGGCCAGCATGGGAACCATTAGATTACCGAGGGCGACTAAGATTATGAATGAGTTAATAAGAGTAGAGATATTTTAATATTTGTTATTCTTATTTTCCAAAATCAGAGTATCCCCTGCACTTCATTAACCCGGATTATCGGAAGTTTACAGTAGCCTACATCATAATTTATGTAACAATACAAACCATATATATGTATAATCTAAAGTATACTGTATATATATATATATATATATATATATATATATATATATATATATATATATATATATATATATAGAAAATCAAGTTTAACCAACGAAACTATTAAAACTAATCTAAATTAATGTATCACATCGATATTTTGCCTATATTTCGATTAATGGCAATTCGTTGGAAGAACCGAGAAGAACCAAGCAAATTCCTCCGAAATTATAATTGCCGACCCCGTAAGTTGAAACTGGCACTTTCAAATTTGAAGGTTGTGTGAACTCAGGCACTTTGCTTCAATATTTGAAAGTTGCATTTGGTGGAATGTTTAAGTGAATCAATATCAAGTTTCAACAACTACTTTGTACCAAGTATTACAATAATTACAGAAGCAGTTGTTACTCACTGAACCAAATACTTATATCTTCAGTGATATGAAAGTTTCCAGGGAAAGAATCTTAAAGAGAGAAAATAACAAACCAATTAAGATTAATTAGAAAACCTTGCCATCGAGAAATTTGACGCGGTTCAATAACTTCCTTATGTAACTATTAGGTTTAAAGTTACAGTTTCAGTAGTTTTAAAGCATCAAATAATACATACATCGACATGTTTTCTACTTTATTCGTCTCATAAATTATCACAATGTAACTACAATACATTTAACGACGTACATTAATGTAACAAGAAACAAAACTTATGAAAGCTTTGTGTGACTGTTACGTTTAGAAACGAAGTTGATCTGAATTAATTCAATATCTCAAGATGTATTAATGTATCAGATAGATATAAAACATATCAACACAATTAATATTACACATATAATAGATTGCTGGCCTAGGTGAAGGAAATAGGGGATGGTAGCATTTTATTGACCACGGAGAAAGGGAAAGGATGTTGCAATGAAAACCCTTGGATGTTTTCAAATCTCACAAACGGGTTGCTGTTTCCATCCCACTGTAGCCTGTGCCTACTTAACCAGCTATAGAACGATAACTATTGACCCAATGAAAACCAAATTCTGAATAATGAAAATGCAGACTGCGCTTCATGATTATTCTTGTCGTCACACATTGTTCAGCTCAACAACGTGTCGACTTCGCTCTTTTTCCTTTGAAAGTATATATTTCAATGACGTTTGACTTTGGAATAACCTGTGAAGTAATAACGAAAACTTATCCCTTACCGGTACTGTGAACACACAAAATTGCTCAATTTGGGAATCTGAACCTTCAAGATTTATTAAATTCCTCTGCACAGTGGAAGAGTCGCGGATTAGTGCAACTTCACGTGTAGTTTCATCATTGGCCCGTTTCTTTGAAAAGATGGGAGCCCAATGACCCAGTACGCGTAACAGTAACAGGCGGACGTCAGTGCCAAAGCTACACCAGCTGTATAGAAAAAAAGGTGCTTTGAACGCAACCATTTTAAAAATATTTTCCTGGGATTTCATGGAGATAATTTTTTCCCGCAAGTCTTCTACAATGTTAATATTAAATTTCACATATCCTTTAGTAATAATTTTTCTCCAGAACTGAGTTAAGTAGGCATAGTTTAATTATAACCAATCTTTAATTCCACTTGTGTCTTTCTTTTCGCTTTCTTGTTACTGCTCTAATTTGTCTTCAAATCTGAATACTTTAATTTTTTTATTAAAAAAAACTAAATCTTACAATGCATAATGCGACAGTACACAGATAAAAATAATGTTTTCCTAGGGAGTTGAAATAATGCAGCCGATTTGGTCCCTTGGCTTTAAAAATAAATGTATGTGTATGTATGTATGTATGTGCAATACCTAAATGTCTTTCGCTGAACTTACGAGTAAATAAAATTCATTAATTTTAGTGAATGTGTTTAAAAAAATGAATCGGGAATTCGGAGCCACCCGACATAAGCAGAATTTATAAAATTGTATCATTTATTTGCATATCGGTACGTGAGAAATCTACATATTTTAATCAGTTATTTAACGACGCTTTTTTCAATTATAGTTTATCTTTACTTTATGGGGTATATTATTAATTTATAAAAGTAGATTTTTGTTGTACCTTGTATCAATTGCGAGGTTTTAGATTTTGGTGAACTTTAGTGATGAGATGATATTTGCCGAGGTAAGATCAAGTATTCCCATGGGATCACCCGAAGTTTGCCTTGCAGTTCGGAAAAAACTCCAATCAGGTAATCGGCCCTAGTGGAATTCGAACCGACGCCTTAGTTCGACTCGCTACTCACTACTGTTCAGTCAATTGAAGAAAACAGTGTATGATGATAATAAATTATTGAAAGAATTTTAGTTTTGTCCTTTAAATATTCAGAAATTTGATCCGAACAAATGTAACTTTTCGTTCTGCAAAGGAATTTTATAATGTTACATATATTCGCATCAAATTTCTTCATATTTAAGGACAAAACTAAAATTCTTTCAATCATTTAATATCATAATACACTGCTCTCTTAAATTTACTGAGCATATTGGGAATTAAATCAATGACTTTCCCAAAACACCCTATGTAATATTTCATACTAAGCAGTTTTTAACTGGAAAAGGAAGCAAAAACGAGCAAATTGTTTCAAACTTTTTTGTTTGACATATCTCAAAAGAAATTATTGACATTTCTTACGGTTCACTATGTATATATATATATATATATATATATATATATATATATATATATATATATATATATATATATATATCTGCTATACTGTATATTGTGTTGTAGTTAATGATTAGAGACAGTCAAAATTCGTGATTCGCGAAATCGCGAAAAACCAAATAAACTTAGTTTAAAACATGGTCCACATAAAAAATATCATATAATTACACGTTTCAATTCGCGAAAAATCGAAAAAAATCCTATGACTCGCGTATTTAGCATATTTTATGTCGTTATTTGCGAAAAGACGCAATTTTTCAGCAATTAATAAATACATTATCTAAATTTGCAAATTTTAGAAGTTTTGTTTGAAAAATGCACAAGGCTTGGAATGCTGGCGCTAGATGGTGTGAGTTGAAATGGTTCGTAAACGGTTTGATGCAACTGAAAGTAGTTTGAAACCTATCTTTGATCAGGTGCCAACCTTAAAGGATTTATCATCTGATGTAGCAGTAGCCTACATGCATACAGTGAACTGAAGGACATAGTTAAAAGTAGTCCTGGACTTTCAGTGCGAGAAGGTTTGCTGTCATTACGTGAAGATCACAGTGATTTTGTGGACGGAGCACTCCAAGCTATGTGAGTTCCAGTTTCTAATGTTGTCTGTGAACGTTTTTTTCACACTTTTCGTGTGTGATAACAAACAGAAGAAGAAATCTTACAATTACAAACATAGAACTGTTGTCTGCATACAACTTTGAATGTTAAATAATGTTCAGTATCTTAGAATTGTTGTCAACGTAAAACTTTGAATACATAATTATAATTGTCAATTATCTTGAGCAACATAATAATTTAGTAAAGTAGGGTGAAAATTTCAGGTTTACTCAAGAATTTTTATCCTTCTTAACCAAGAATTTTAGTCCCTTTTATTCAAGAATTTTGACTGTCTCTATTTATGATATTCTCACAATATTTGTGTTCAGTGCAAAATGTGGCTAATAATATTCAATTTTATTACAAAAAGGGAGAAGCTCCATTATTTGTTTATATCACCCTCCTAATTTCCTGACTGTAATTAATACGTGAGTGATAAAATGAAACTCCTAGGTACCTAAGACATACTTTGAAAAAGGAAAGAAGCTCATTTAAAATTGGAAATTTTTAATAATGTTTTTGTTGTTTTCGACAACTTTGTAAAAGTGAAGCTACCTCCTTCTTGCAGGGAGCCCTTCACCTGAAAAGGAAAGTAGGTTCAACCTTGGTGACGTCATGTATCCTGTAAACAATACCGTCACAAATTTAAAAAAATCTCATTTGAAAATTTTTCTCATTGCCTCATTTCCAAATTCAACGATTCTAGATAAAAATTATTCTATTCTATTTTTTAATTTTCCATTAGATGAAGCACAAAGCAAAATGTAGCGAGGCTGAAAAAACATATTTCGATATTTTCGCGCAAATACACGTTTTCAGCATCGCTATCTGATTTCAGGAAGGATTCGTTCGTCCGTGTGTTTTAGCCTGTCTGAGCACTGATATTCTTTCAAACCAATAAACGGTTCTTTCACATTCAGTATCCATGACACAATTTATCCGCGAAATATTATTATTAAATAGAGTCAGTTTAGTAAGAGATAATGGGAAGCCACCGGCGTAGCTCAGGCGGTAGTGCGTTCGGGGTGAGTTCGAATCCCGCTTGGGTTCTTTATTGGTTTTTATGTGATTTTTTCCAACTGTAATATGAAATATCACAGATTTCATTAACACTATATAACCTCGCAATTTATACAGCAACGTATAGAAGTTAATATTAAAAATTAATTTCCTAGTTTTTATTTCGAATTACAAATACAGTGACGATCCAATTCAAGAATAATCACAAGATTTTCTTCGTGATTTCTATTAGGTATGATCAAGAGACAAATAAGGCGAAAAAACTTCTTACAGGAAATTACAGTATATTAATTATAATTATTCACCCTTTTTCGTTGCGAAATCGGCCTCAGTTTCTAACCACTCCTGCCAAAATGAGATACAGGAGAATTCTCATTAAAGATTTATAGGTCACGAATTTTCTGTCGCACCTTAAAGGATTACCGGTCCCTGGTAGTACTATAAACATTCACTCAGTCATTATAAAGCTTTATAAGATTTAAAATATAAATGAAAGTCTATTCTTTGAATATCATTATAAACTAGTAACAAACAGGGTGTTAAAAAGCACTAAATATTTTGAGAGGTGGTAATAGGCCTATTCATGAAAACGAGAAGACGAAATCTAATATACATGGGTTCTAAAACTAATATCTTCCTAGATAACGTAAGAGATTCTCAATGTGATTTCCATGGAAAGAAAAGTATTAATTATTTTGAGATGTGGTTATATTCATAAAAATAAGAAAACTAAATCTAATAAACATGGGTCCTAAAATTAATACACTCGAGATATGAGTACTTCTTCATCAAGGTTATACGAGATATTCAATGTGATTTCCATTCACTGTAACGCATCCATTTTCCCTAAGTCTTAGAGCAGTGGTTCCCAAACTTTCTGAAGGCGCGACTCACATTTGGGCGAGACTTTCTTTTGCCGTACCGTACTAAACCCCATTCGAAAAATATAAATCCTTTTAAAATCGAAAATAATGATAATTTTACTCACAATCAGTGGATACCATCCAATGTACAGTATTATCAAATTGAATTATATATGGTGCAACAATTACACGAACTATAGTCCGACCATCGGATCTGTGCCCCCGTAAGATATGCGAACTGAACCTTAAATCCTTTTCAGCCTCGGCAATTCATTTCTCTCCCTGTATTCCTATTTCTCTCTTTTCTATCCCTCTCTCTTTCTCTCCCCCTCTACTCACAATTTTGAGCCTTCTTGCGGGACAGTTTATTTGCACTTCCAGTCCAGTGTTGTCAACTCAACATGAATACTATAGCACGGAGTGGTGAAATAAATATTATTAAGCAAATAATAGCATTTTGCGATGAAGAGAAACAAACAGGTCAATATTTGTTTCCTATAAATCAGGCAACGAAAAGAGCAGCTGCGATCACATGTGAGGCTTATTTTATTTCAATTGATTACATATTAAAATTGCTTACTTAACTAATACTAATATAATACAACATGTTATGTAATTTATATAGGCAGGTCAGAGCGCCTAATAAAGAAAATCAGGAGAGAGGGAGTCTGTGCAGGAGATGAAAGCTAGAGTCACCAGGGAACAACAGACCAAGGGAACCTTTAATTCTTGTAAATGATATGGACAGATATATTTTAAGAAGAAAGATACAAGAATTTTATACGATGCAGAAAGAAGTTCCGACATTGGAGAAATTATTGAAGGTTGCGAGAGAAGCAATAAATTTCCAAGGAGGGAGAGAAACGCTACGGAAAGTGATTCGAGACATGGGATTTAGATTTAAAAAATGTAGAAATACAATGTGTATTTTGATTGAAAGAAATGATATTGTAACACGGAGGACCAGTTATTTAAGAAAAATTGCGAAATTTCGAAGAGAAGGAAAGTATATCGTGTATTTAGACGAAACATGAATACATCCGCATTATACTGTTAAAAATGATGGCAAAGCGATGATGTTTCTGATGTAATTTCAATTTAACCAATAAATATCCACTGTAATAATATATTATCTGCAAACAATCGTAAGTCAATCAGCGTCATGAGACCTACTTAAATTAAATTATGAATAAGTAATAATTAACCTTACATTATTATAAGCAATATTCAAGAGACATGACACTGACGGAAGTTTGGCAACATCCCTATTCGGCAAGGTTCGTGGCCTGCTGTTTGACGTAGTGGAGTGAAACGGATGGAATGGGGTGAGTAGAGGCGTTAACTTTTCCAAGAACGACGACAGCGCTGAAGGGGCATAGATCCGATGGTGCGACAATATTAGGTAAACATCATTTCTAGTACTTCAAACCATTACCACCTGGCGCTGCGGTAATAGTTCAATAAAAGTGGTAAATTCCATCAAAGGAAGGGCGTGCAAACTCATATTTTCAACAAAATTTGTGAAGGTATGGGTTCGTTATATGAAAATACACTTTATCACTCGGAAGATAGCTTCCTTATGGTAACGTGTTGAAAAGAGATTTACAGTTAAGAACAGAACTTTTAATACACCTGACTTTTAATATATATAAGACGAGAAATCAAAATATATGCAAACCTATTTTTCAATTGAAGAATGTGATCTCAAAACTCACTCAGTTCATTTGGCCATTTTTATTACACACAAACACACACACATATATATATATATATATGTTTTTTTTTTTTTAAGATTTCGATCATTATATTTAAGCTTCTTTTCTTCCAAAACAACGCCAATCCTTGTCCAAAAGTTTGTTATTGTGTATATCACTTGAAAACAAACTCAGTCCATAGACTGGTGGATAAAAATCTATTAGCCTAGTCCTTTCATAAAAATGGATTGGACGCATTTTAAATAATAGTTTGCAAGACCAAAATGTTAACATTACAACAGAGATAAAATTAACGGGTTTACAAAAAAACTTGATTTCTGGTCAATGTCATTTCACGAAAAGATATTTGATTCATCCCAGTGTATTAAGAGCTCATGAAAAATTTCGCTACATATAATAGACAAATTCTGTGTTTTTGCGGACACGCAACTACGTTTCCACAATTTTAATCAACAACTTTTTGAGTACATTTCGGAAGAAACTCAAAACAATTACTACTATTACAAAGCTTACGAATCCAATTTTTAGGCATTTGCTTTCAACTGGTTGAAATTCCAGAAACTATTAAGAAAAATCTCATTTAAATATGTACCTAGAAATAGAATGTTTAAATTATATAATTTTTTCGCTGAGCATAGATCAATTTTGGATTAAAAGAATGCAAGAATACCTCGACATTGCAAAAATACGTAATTTTTAAATTTCTAAATATTTCCAACTGTATTTATGCAAAATGAGTTTTTCATCTATGTTCACCATCAAAACAAAATTGAGACATTTCCTTGAACTTTAAAATGATATCACTGTGTGTGTGGAATACTCAGTCCAGATTTGAGAAGCTACTTTCTGAAAAAATAGGCATATTAATCGCATTAATTATTTTTTTATTTTATAACTACTGTAACATTTTTTAGTCCTATGTTCAATATTGTTTACGTTTATAAATACAAAATAAATATTACTAAGGGACTTTTTGACTTATTTTGTAAATCATCTCGCGACCCCTCTCAACCCCTTACACGATTCCCCTGGGTGTCGTGACCCACACTTTGGGAACCGCTGTCATAGAGAATCACACCTTCTTACCATTCACATACTGCATTTCCGATATGATACTAGGCCTATATACCCAACAAGAAACAAGCAAAGATCTCACATTAGAAGAGCGGTTCTCAACCTATGGTACGCGTACCACTGATGGTACGTGAGCCACTGCTGGTTAGTAATTAAAAGTGTGAAATAAAAATATGAATTATCATAAAATATAAACATATATAGCTTTTTTCTGTATATTTTATGAAACACTCCATTAAACAAATTCAAATAAATTGTCTTAATTAAACACGCTTAATTAAATCAACGTATTACCAGTATTGGTATTGGACCATAGAATAGTAATATGCGTTACAAGAGCGGTATGTTGAAGTTTTCATGTTCGAGGAAAAGTTTGAAAAAGCGAAACGCAGTTGAGCTTTTTTAATTTCCGCGAATTGAAAGAAAACATACCGCTCGTGTATCGTACATTATTTTGTGCGAAGATCGTTTATTACATACCTAAAAGAGGAATTTCTAATTAGTTGCAATGAAATCTCCATCTTGGTTTCTGTTCAACGACGGCAAATTTTCAAAACAAAAATATCTATCTTCAACATTGTTGCTTTAAAATATTTTCTGTGTTTACTATACTCCAGCAGGCCGTGATATACGTGTCTTTTTTTTCCCCCAGTCTATGATGAGTCTGGAATCTTGTTGATTTTTTCACGGCTTCCTTAGTGTTACTTGCATCACGAATGCAGTAACTTTAGTGGAGTTGTAGAGTTTACCTAATTTTTGCAAATATTTAAAAACAATAATTAACAGTGCAATTTAGGTGAAATTACAGTGGTAAGTTTCCAATTTATAATTATTACTATATTGAACGTCTCTAAAAATAATATGTTAAAAGCCTAAGCAGTAAAATCAATATGTCACTTAAGCTGTAAGATGAGGGAAATTGTTATGTGTGTTAGGTTGGGAATACTGAATGTGGAATTATAGACTTTCTGCGGATTGGTTTTGTGCGGAAACCAAGCAAATACGCACGATCTCGCAAAACGTTTATTATGACCCTGGGAGCGACACTTGACGATTTTCCATTATAAATTTGGTTAGTGGTACAGCTAATGTCCTAGATTAAAAATAGTGGTGCGTCATTGAAAAAGGTGGAGAACCGCTGCATTAGAAGATACGCTGTTCTTGCAATAACAATTTCAAAGGCCTTGTTGGGTACAAAATTCAAATTTAGGGCCGTTTTTATTATAATTTTTTATTGCTTTGGTGAATACTACCACTTCATAAAATAATGAATGCTTTTTAAAATGGCAATCACATTGAGCATCTCTGACTATATTGACGAAGTACTCATATCTCGAAGGATATTAATTTTAAGACATATGTTTATTAGAATTTGTTCCTTGTTTTGATTGATGTTACCACCTCTCAAAATATTGAATGTCTTTTATTTTAACACCTCCCATATGTTATTTTTAACAGTTATACAACTTTAAACGTACAATATCGTAAATGGAAAAGAAAATATAATTACTTTGAATTTTATTGTAAAGTGGTAGTATACGATATTTAACGTTTTATCTACAGTAATCTCGCTACAGGTTTTGATTTATCTAGAGAAAGTCAAAACTCGAGTGGGATTTAATTGACTATTACACGATTAGAAGAAAGTATATAAAGATTAAAAGTACTCTAATACAATAAAATATTAAAGGACTTACTAAAATACTAAACTGTCTTGAAAATGTATTATTGTACCATCTCATCATTACAAATATTCCGCTAGATGGTAGTAGTGTGTTATGATGAGCTCTTCTCTTGTTACCAGTTGTGCGAACTACACAATCTTCATTGAACTCTGTTGCATTCCCCTTCAATTATCAATATACTGAACAGGGCAAATAAAAATGGACCCGATTTCAATAATTTATTGTGTAAAATATAATGAACATATCGTATTGTGAGACGTGTGCTTCGGAAGGTAAAATTTCGAAGTTTAGTTTCCCCGCATTGTTTCCACTTTCGCCCGCAAGTAGTTAGCAGTAGAGCAGTGAAGGAAAATGGCATTGACTGGAGAACATAAATCCTTCTGCGTGCTTGATTATCACGTAAACAACTCTGTGATTAGTGTTCAGCGGCATTTCCGAACCCTCCTACTGGGAAGGTCATTCGTAAGTGGTATGTGCAATTCAGAGTTTCGGGCTGCATCTGTGAACGACCGTCCGTCGGCTGAGGAAGAGACAGTGGAACGAGTTCGCGCACCTTTCGTGCGGAGTCCATGGAAGTCCACCTACTGGGCAGCAAGAGAAAAGATTTATGGACCTTATTTTTCAATAAACGCACTGTGACAGGACATGTTTTCCTTGATATGATGCAACGATGGCTCCTCCCGCAGCTTGAAGAGGATAGTGCAGATTATATTCTTTAACTGGATGGTACCCATCCGCATTACCATGGCAGCGTTAGGGACCATTTCAATGTGGCATTGCAACGACGATGGATGGACCGTGTATGTGTGAGGGATGCACAGCTGCTTCGTTGGCCACCTCGTTCTCCCGATTTGGCCTCATGTGATTTCTTCATGTGGGGTTTTGTAAAAAGTTATGTTTATGTACCACCACTTCCAACGACACTGGATGACCTGCGCGCCGCATCACAGCAGCCACTGCTGATCGTGACCTGCTGCATAAGGTTCGGCAGGAAATTGACTATCGGCTTGATGTGTGCCGTGTTGCGCAGGGTGCTCACATAGAAAACTTACGTCTGAAGAAAACTTCGAAACTTTACCTTTCGAAGCACACGTCTCACAATAAGATGTGTTCATTAAATTTCACACAATATATTACTGAAATCGGTTCCATCATTTTGACTTGTCCTGTATATTAAACAATTTCTGATACGTGACTATCCATAATCTCATACAGCAAAAGCTACAGTATAACATAACCTAAATAATATAAACAAGATGAATGATAGAACAATTTTAATTAAGGACGATGAAATAAACACGAACTATTTTAAAAGGTACAATCATTGAAAGTACAATGTTGGCAAAGAAAGAAATAAATGCTAGGGAGGTAATAAAAATTGTAGGATAAGCAGCCATGATTGGTTGAAACACGTCGTTCCGTGCCGTTTTATTGGTCAAAAGTAGTATGACGTAGTACAAGTGTAATAGCCATCTTAAATGGAGAATTTTGTAGTCATTATTAAAACAGTGCTAGAAAATAATGTAATATATATTATGAATAGCCCAACTAGAAGCACTACTTTATGTGAATTTCTGCAAAATTAATTATAAACTATACACAGGCCTATACCTACATTGTGCAATTTATAAATGAAATCAAATATCTTAATTTTGAGACTCGAATTAATGTTTTTATGTGCAATCCGATAACCTAAAATATATGGTCATCTTTGGGTGCACAATTAAATAAAGTATGTGTTTTGAACAATAGTTCAATTATAAATAAACTATGAATGGTAATATTTGCAACGTGACAAAAGAACTGAATTGAAGATTGTTATCCAAAAACTCGCTCAGTCAATTTGGCCATTTTTATGATTCCTATGTCATATATATGTATATGATTAAGTTTGGGACCTCTATAATTATATTTTAAGCGTGTTTTCTTCCGAAACAATGCCAGTCCTTGTCTAAAAGTTCATGTTATTGTGCCTGTCACTTGAAAACTCGCTCAGTCCGTAGACCAATGGATAAAAAAGCTAGCCCAGTCCTTTCATAAAAATAAACTTAACGCGTTTTGGGATCATACTTTTCAATTGGAAACGTATGAGGAAATAGGCTATGTGTCAGCTCCGTGATACGATTTTTTAGTTTTTTCTCACTCAAATTCAACAGAACTTTAGATTTTGGAGTTTGGTATGCCTTCACGCAGACATTGGGAGACGATAAAATCCCCGATTCTGTTGTGTCGCCTCTGACTCATTTGCATGGAGCAACGGGATGTCCGGTCGGCCAGGCCTCGAGAACGCAATCTCAGACAGAAAAGCAGTTCGCATGGCCTTCTGGGATGTAGCCGAGTGCGACAGTTACGAATTGAGAGATGGGGTCAATATTTTGGTTGTTCTAGTCACAAACGAAACCTGAAATTTTAGGAACCGGTTTGGGATTTGCGTGCCCTGAGCCTGACGAGGCAACAGGAAAGCCAACTATTCAATTTGTGAAACTGTACGCATTGTAGGCATCAAACCAAGGCCGTGAGCACATCATTGCCCTGCTCCACCCCGACGACCGGATATCTATTGAGGGTTCCGGAAGTGCAGTTGTATAGAGCGCTAAGGTCGACGCACCTTGTCGTGCACGACACGCGCGCTCGGTACTGAAATGAAATTCGCTCGTCCAGCGACTCAGTGAAGATCGCACAATAAAAAAAAAATGCATACTTATATACATAAGATTTGCAAAAGTGTAAACTGCTTCGTCAAATCAAATGCTTTAGTTATTTTATATATGCATTTTAAGTTATTTGCATTCGGTTTATTTTTCTTCCATGGTGGCAGAGACAAAAAAGTTCCATGTTGAAAAGGAATATAGACAGCAGAAGGACAAATTACGCAGGTTCAAGGTAGCCGAGGAAAAAAAAAACTCTCTGTTAAACACTCTGTCCATCTCTCAGTCTTTGTAGGCCTATCTATAGTTTTCATGCCAATGATAATAATAGGTCTACACTTGAATTTAGTATTTTATATGTTTATAATGTGGAATAATCGCATTTCACGTGATAACGGCACTCCTAACACAAAGAGAAACGCTCTAGCGAGTTTCATTCAACACTCTCACCTGCACAAAGTTGAAATTTTCATACCAATGTATTTTATTAATATATCTTATAATATTTTGACGAAAATATAAAAACAATACGTTCAATAAACATCTTACAATTTTTCGAATTATTACGTCTTAATGGGCAAATCAATGCGTGATATCCTGTAATATATTCCAACACTAGAAAGTTCATTCGCGAGAAGCTTTTCTGTTGGTTGGCCTCCAAATAAAGCCATTTAGACTTTCTTGCAGTATGATGGTGTAGCAATCAGAATTTTATTTGAGGTGTAGGGGCACTAGTAATGCCAAATTTATTTGCACCGACGAAGGGATGGGAGAGGATGATACCTGGCAGACTTGAGCAAGGAGCTATTAATTGAAGGGTCTGGTGCACATTTACCACATTTCTCAGGAGAGACAATTAAATGTCTCCCTCTTGCACTAAACAGATAAGGAGGTAAGATTCAAACTCTTGTAACACGCTCAATTTCCAGCAGATCTGCCTCGTTCTTGTATCAAATATGCCACTAATTTTTCCCTATATACATAGACAGAAGAAATGAAATTTTGTGAATTTGGAGTTACCTCCTTTTTGCACCAAGCTCTTCAGTTGTTGACTGGAATCATCTAGAGCAGGGAGAGGGATATTTTAAGTGTCAACATGGACGCCGCAGAGTTTCTTCCTATCAGAATAGATTATAAAGGAGTTTTTATCGACATTAAAAATGCATAACCCTTGCCTGAGTTTGAACTTGAGAACGTACACTGGTAAGCAAGGTGGTCACAAGATCACTGGGGACGAATCAACGGTAATTCTTGCATATGGAGCGGTGAGTTCCAAAACTTGATAAGTGCAAAAATTATATAAAAAAGAGATATTTATTTCAATCAATTCAGATGGTACCCTTGCATCATATTACACCAAGTGTTTGTGTCAAATTTGATTATTTAAGAGTTTTATTAGATTTAAAATACGAACTTTGTTCCAAAACTTTGTAAGACATTCAGTCATATTGTCTCAAAACTCCATACATGAAGAATGACCACTTTGAATCAAAACTTTATACATTCTTATTCCTCTAGACTGCACAAATGCTCGGTTTGTTCTAAAATTTCATACGTTCATACTCCATACTGCTGCCAGCATAGAAACTGTACAATACCAGCATGGGATTTTAAAGGGTAAATAACACATTATTTAGTATTTTTCCTGTAATTTTAAGGTAAATGTATAGAATTGTAGAAAATAATCTTCATGAATACAGAGAACAAGAGTATGATATAACAGAAATTTTAACTACACACAATTCCATTAACATTAACATTGAATATTTATGTCTTGTATTAAGTATTGAAACTAAACCTTTGTGTTATACTAGTAGACTATATTATAAAACTCTTCTATATATATTTCACTAGACTGTGACTATAATTAAGACTTTATAGTACTATTAAGATTTGTTTGACATGTTCCATATTCTAGGTGTGAAGCGATGTACGAATACCATGGAATGTAAATGAATACAATACAATACAACACTTAATTTAAAATGTTAAAAAGGTTAGCGCTTCATTACTATCAATTGTAATAAACATAATAAAAGAGTGTTGTTTAGTCTAAACTTCAAAAGTGATACCAAGAAAGCACCACTTATGAGTCAACTAGGCCAGGAGATAATGGGGTAGGGTGGCCAGTTCCTTTCCCCCTCCATTGCATACATCGCCGACTAGCTACATATTACACTAGTCAGACTTCAGAAGCATACAAACAATTGTTCTTCCTCTGACACATATCGTCAAGCGAGATGTACTGCCTGATAATAGATGTTCATATCAGCCAGAACCTCAATCAGAGGATAATAAAAGAGTAAAAATATTATTTCAGGTCTGGATTAAATAATAAAACCATAATTTTGTTTCAGTCATTACTTGTGACTGAATTAATTTTATGTTATTTTTATGTTGCAATAAAATTCATATTTGCAAACAATTTCCAATGAAATCTTGATTCATATGGTCTTTTGCAACAAAACTTAATGCATGTACATTTCAGTTTGTTATTACGTTAAAACATAGGAGGAAATAATGAACTGCTTTTTCTCAACTTGCTCTTATAACTCTTCTTTTTTTCATTTTGGCTGTAAATTATTCAACAATTGCAGTTTGGTAAAAAAAAAATGTTTTTCTTGCTTCCCGAAAAATGATGCCAAGTGTACTTACGAGTTTTGGAACTCACCGCCTCGTATACAGTATAATTGCACATTATTTCGGAAATATTGTTTACTTAAATGCAATCCGCAATAAAGTGCATCACAAGAAGAATATTCCTCCGAAGAGCTGAACCTGCACTGAAATTGTTGAAATGCTACAAAAATTCATTGTAGAATATTTCTGGTAAAGTAGAACCTCTATTATCCGTGGTAATGAATGGGGTGAGCTGAACGGTTAATTGAAGAAATCGGATAATCCGTACGATAAAAGTTTTCGTAAATTTAGTGAATAATATTTACACTTTCGTAATTCGCTTCGCAGTTTTGCCGCTGTTGCTAGACAGAGGATCCGAAGTTCACTAATTTAAGTCTGGTTATCAACCATGGGTTTTTAAGGGGCAAGGAAATTTCTTGTAATGACTGTCTGTGGAAAGATATCACTATTGTAGGTCTCGTGTTGTAGATTTACGTACTTTCTACACTCCAATCTCGTTTTCTGATGCGAGATGAGCCACGGTTTATCTTTCCCCAAACCACTCAATTATTTACACTTTTTTTTCGATTCTTAGCAGAATTAGTGTTCGTTTAATACCTGTAGAAAATATTTCATATAGAAGTTATACTGTACGACAATTCGAACAATAGACCATACTGTGTAAGGGAAAATACTTGTAATAACCCTCTCTAGAAAAAAAATAACGTGCTAATACAACGTGTAATACTTCATATACTTCTGCAGCAAGAAAAGCGAGAGAAAGACAGACGGTTAATCCAGCAATCGGTTAATAGGGTGACGGATAATTGGGGTTCTACTGTATAAAGATAAAACGAATACTTTATCACGATAAATAGACTATATTTTCTGATAATTTAGTTACAGACAAACTGAATTGAGCATTTTCTTTAATAAAGGCGGAAAATTAATGTCTCCTGTTACATGATCTACGTCACATATACGACATACTGATAACAATGAATCCCGGAACATGCTGTAATGTCCTGTTTGAGAAAATTGTCTACTGAAAGTCGATAAAATGGGGACCGTAGTCACATTTTTACAAGTAGTTGCACTGCGCAGTATTGTGAGATTGTTTAGCAACATTCCTAAATATGAAATTAAAATTACCAAACTATTTATTATGGACTTACCTCCAACAATACATAACCATTTGCTAGTTAAATTAAATCCAGTCATTTTGTTTCCTCTAATATGAAACTCGTGAACTCTATACGCATATAATTAGTATACACGGTGTTATATATTTAAATACAACTCAATAATATTCATGAAGTGCTACTATCGAAGCCCAGGGGCCATCAAATATGTATTTCAGCATATAGGGGAGAGTTGGGTAGTATCGGACATCGGGTAATATTGGACAGTGCGTTTCTTTCATCTACCACAGATGGTAGTACCTGAATGACGTGGTTACGTAACTGTATGAGACATCATAGAAACGTAACCATGTCATTCAGGTACTATCATCTGGTTGTACATGAAAGAAACTCACTGTCCGATATTACCCGATGTCCGATACTACCCAACTCTCCCCTAAATCACAAGAATTCCCGGGATTAAGGTTTGTAATGATGTCTATGTAACATAACAGAGCATAAGTTTTTTCAACATGGTCAAATAATTCTTCTGCGAGTTTAGGCACTTTCCTTCTTTGGACAAGAAGATGCCAATTCCTAAAGGAATCAAGTCATTCTTACCCTAGGCCTAGTATAAAAACAGGCAAAATAACGGTATCAGGGAAATACAATCAAATTTTTGCATAATTACATTGTACGTATGGAAGAGAATTAAACGCAACACATCAGAACAGACTATGTCAGAGCATGTAGGAAGTAATGGCTCACGACAGTCTTACGAAATTAATTATCGATTTTATTTCTCTCTGAAGTAGAAATATTTGAGGCCCAAATATATATTACTTAAAAAATGTCGATATCAAAATTTCATTGAGACTGGAAAATTTCGGAAATGAACCAAAACTTATGATTTAAATTTCTTGCAACTTCTTTATTTATTGTCATAAATTAATGTTTCAAGAAGCAAGTGATTAACAAGGGTTTATTTTCTAGTCTGTTTCATCTGTAATATGGTTTCAGTTTTGAGTGTAGAAGAAGCTAAATTAGTCGAAAAGTATGAAGTATGAAATTCAGTTGCCTTTATGCAATATTGGTGGAGAAGAGGAAATGGCATTCATGCGACACGACCCTAGGACAATAAAAATTTGTCACCATGATGACTGGCTCTGTTAAAGAAGTTTGTAAATCAGACGTCCTTCAACACCCCGGACTCCAGAAAATTTTGGAACGGCCATTGAAACGTTCACCCGGAGTCCCACAAATTCTCTGCGTGCTGCAGTCAGAGAAAGTAGTCTAACACATTATTCAGTTCAATCAATTTTGAAGAAAAAAAAAAGATGTCGTAAGAAACCACGTTACATGTGCATGAAATTACCCCAGACGACTGTGATCGAAGAATGGAATTTGCAGAAATTTGTCTTGGCATGAAAATTAGCCTGAACTGTCCCAAAATATCCTTCGAGGTGACGAGGGTGTTTTTCATGTAGAAGAGTTTGTAAACTGACACAATATTGTCATTAATGAGCAGCTAATAATCTAAAGAAATATATTGGAAATTCTCAGAATCGCGCTAAAGTGACAGTATGGTGCAGTAAAACATTTACGAGAATCGTGGGATCCACTTCCCTCCTTGAGACAATGAATGCAAAAAGACGTTTCGATATGTTGACTAACGAAGTGTGGCCAGTAACACCTCAATGGAATAAGAACACGTTGGTTCTGACTTATCCCCTTGGCTGGAAAGTTCGCTTACACGATCATAAAATCGTAGGTCAGATATCTTTGAACGCCATTGTACATGAGTACTATTCCTGTTGTACAACAACTTATAGACACAGGTACACGAATAGATGTAAACACACAGTACCGGTACTGGAGTGTGCTGAGAGAGACCGCAGCGTGAATCTAGTACAGTCATGTCAAAACCCTGCACATTGTGCAGATGTCTCTGTGCAATGTGCAGTTCCTATTCCCCTACCTGGAGGGGAGTGAATCAGGTTGGAGGGGCGCGCGTCAGGGCTATACAGTATCTGCAGCAGCAGACCAGCATTTGTTTCAGTAACACAGATCAGTACGGGTGCTGATTGAGTTGTGACTGTGAATGCGTTATGAAAAATAAAGTGAGGACTCCACAGATATAACGAAGAAGAGGAATCACGAATCATATAACATAATTGTTATGTTTTCCTCAGTCAACAACAATTATTTTAAAATGAAAGGCTTTCCCCAACCCATGTCGAGGTAAGAGCCTTGTGACAGTTTAGATCAGATGAGTAAAGTTCTCAAAATATGATATTCGCCAGCGCTTATTTCTTAATCAGTACTCTCGCGGCAAAACGAAATTGACAATGGCGTTGTTTTGGAGTCTGTACTAACACAGGCATCAAAGATTAGGCGACTGACGACTTTTATTTCATAAGCTGGTAAGTGATGAGAATATAGTGAGGAATACATGTGAGGCTCTTGAGGTTGTAAGGAGCGAAGAAAGCAACTATTTGCAAGGCGGAAAATTTTTCTGGAAAAATATATAATGGCAAATTTTCCATCTATATTATGTTAATATACTTACATTAATAAATCTTTAAACCTGACATAAAGAGAATATCGTCGCTTCACAGCTTGTGAACTACACTTTTAATTTCTTTCAGTAACGCTCCCGACTTGTCGATACTTGCTCTCAAAGTTTTCCAAATATACTATATGTGAATTTAAATTGTAAGCTTAGTTTATATTATTTATTAATATTATTGTTAATTTATATTGACATACAGCAAGGAAATGATTTCAGTGTAAAAACTTCACAATGTTCTACTGCATGTAATTAATTGTAAGTATAATATTTTCTTCAACATTTGTGTACCAATGGTCCCAATAAATAATAATGCTTGAGAAACAATGAAAGAGTATGATCTATTACTTTAAAATAATTAGTACCTACTACGTAAAATGAAATACTTGTTCGTTTTTTGTTGTTTCGAAAATACTGCAATATGTTTTTCTTCAAATACTATATAAAAATCATGTTAATAAATTATGCTTTACAAACCACTACTTTATAAAGTATAACTGAGTAAGCCTAATGTTTCTTGTATTACAAGTATCAAATGTAGACACTGATAATAACTGTTTTTTTTTCCTTCTGCTAAGTGTGTCTATGATGTCCAAATGCCTATTTAATCCAACACTAGAAGCGCAGAATAGATTATTGTACACCCCTCCAGCTAAGAACTGGTAAGAGCAACGCCTGAATGATGCAGTCCGCACAGACCGGCGATCCGCGCACATAAATGCACAATGAATGCCTCATTTCTGACATGCCTGATCTAGTAGGATCGAGATATACGTAACTTGTATTCAAAGTAACCAAACGCAGGACTCTACTGATCATACACCGAAGAAGTAACTGATTGGAGAAATTATTATAAAACTAATAATAATTTATTTTACCGAAACAGAGGGAATTGAGGACACATTTCCCGTACTATTTTATTTGTGGTTTTATTTTACGAGACAAAACTAAGAAAGAAAATGATTAGGTTCGATTTCTAAGAAATTGTCATTTGGTTATTTTTTCATATAATATTCCATTAATGAATTATTAAAAATTGTTATATTCCATGTGCATAATTCCAATTTAACTGACTCATAACTATTGGATAAAAATCCTACAAACAATTCAAGAGAAATGCATTAGACATGGCCTACATCAAGGTTTAAGCCACAGTTGCATTTGTCGCATTTTGCTACTCGACTTCTAAAAATGCGACAAACTTTGAATGTAAATGTGTAAAAATGCGACAACCACATTGGACTTCAGAAATGAAGATGGTAATGAAGAAAATGAAATCAGAGATGTATTTGAACTAATCTGAATTTAAATGAAATGCTAATGGCTTGGGCAATGTTCAAAAAGATATTGAGCAATAGATGTTCAGGAACTGATTTCAAAGAGTTGATGCAATTCATGTAATTTAAGTGAACAATTTCTTCTAATTAATTTATATTGTGACAGCGACGTGAGATTCGAACTCACGACCAGCGTCCCGCAAGAGAGCAGAATGCGCGTGAGCCGACACGGCTCCACGGAGCACTATGGGACGGCGCGCGGCGGAGAGGGGAAAGGGCCTACGCAGCGAGGGAATTTGCGCGCGCATCTTCTGCTTGCCTAGAGAGGCCGAGAAATCCGTCGAAGTGGAAGAATCGCGAATTCGAACTTTCGAGGCTACGTCGCTGTGGTTATAAATTACGGACGCGAAGGAACGACAGCAGAGTTTTCAGTTGATTAGTCAGCCAGTCAGTGACTAAGCCAGAGCAAGCAAGCCAGTCTTGTGTACCGGAGTTCGACTCGAGTGTGCGTCCGCATCTGCGTCAGCATCCGAAGGCCTGAGTTCGAGTGCAGTGGACCGCAGTTGGAGGGACCTGAGTTCGAGTGCAGTGGACCGCAGTTGGAGGGACCTGAGTTCGAGTACAGTGAACTGTCTCTGAAGGTCTGTGGTTCGAGATACTGTGAACTCGAGTGACTGAGCTAGAAGAACTGTGAACTGAGAACTGATAGTTCTGATTTGTAAATAGTGCTTTGTAAATATTAGTTAAGATTAACAGTTCATTGTTGTTCGTACTAGTCCAAGTAAATTGTCATTGTCGTCGGTGGAGTGCTATAACGAATACTTTGTTGAGTGAAAATCCAATTGTTGACGAGCGCGTTTAAGGTGAATTGTAGAAAGGAATTGTTGTTGTGACGAATAAATTACATTGTTGTTACTAATAAAAATCACAATGTAATTCTATTGTATACTGTAAATTGTGGGCGATGATTTAGTTGCATGAATCTTGTAAAACTGGAATTAGAAATGTCTTTCAATAAAAGAGTTAGCATTCTGCTACGAATAAATCTTGAAGGACCTACTAGTCAATAATTTCAATGTTTAGAGTGCCCATTAAATAATGTATTTTAATGTGATGTAAATTCAGCAGTAATTGATACTTACATAAGTATATCTAGAGTGTGATAAGATGGATTGAAAATAATAAAACTCCAAGAAACAAATTATATAACTTTTTGTTTCTGCATACTTTAATAATTTCATCTTTCTGCACAATTATTTATAATATTGCACAAGCATTTCGCAATTTGCACAATATAACTTTTCGTTTGTGCATTTTTGCGACAATTATTTATTTTCTAATTTAAACCCTGGCCTACAGAGAGAGATTATATGTCGCGAATTGCTTTATCGGTATCAAGGATGTGGACAAAACATATTTTTGTAACATCCAGTACTTTTTTTTTTACAATTTTTATACTGAGAAAATAATACTACGGGTATATTTCATGTTTCACGCAACAGCAGGTAACGCAAAAATTTGTTATTACATATTTAGTATTCGCAAACAAATTCGACCTCTAAATTTAATACATTTTAACTCTGTGTATGAAAGAAAGAAATTACAATATTTTTGTAAAGGCGGCCAAGGTCTACCGGCATAAGAAACGTCACAATTTAATACAAAATGGAGGCGGAAATAACAGTATTTTTACTGCTGTCATTTACCAATTCCAAACATATTTGAGGTCCGGAGAGGAAAAGGATAAATGTATCTTACGTCGTGGGTTATATAAATAAACTGATAAAGGTAAAATTATACTGTTGCATACTGTAAATTCTTTATTCATAACCAGTTAACATAGGCTATAAGCTTTCGTCGCTCAGACATAATTTAATGCAGTGAACTAATTCCAATGTCGCATTTAAGTTAATTTCAACATTTTAATGCACCTTGCTAACGTCTCTCTCTAGAGTGGACCATCTGAAAAATATTTTTCTGTAAACATTACACAATAATTAAAATAAACTTATATTTTATATAAAATTTTGTAAATGAAATTTTGCGCAGGACCCTGAAACTTCTTTAAAAATTTCTGTAATTGGGTAAATAAATCACACAACTTTACATAACTCAACAGACACAGCATTTATTATAATGTGCTTAATTATCCACACCATATAGAATGAGAAACACTCCTTCGAACGTGCCAAGAATTACACTGTAAAATACAGTTTGTCTTCGGAATATTTACTTAATTCACCATGTACAGTTCCAGAAAAAATTAATGGGCCGAGTCATGATGTCATTCCTCCTGTATGTAGGCAACAAGATTCGCAAGACTGTCCACAAGAAACATTTATACAGGCGTTCTTGTTTACTACACATGTGTAATGAGTTGTATCTGGAACTTATTTTTTTTTAAAGGCATATTGGTTGTTAGTAAAATTAGGCGGTCCATTTCTTTTTTCTGGAATTGCACGTACATACTAGGCCTACTTTGAGGATTCAGCAAGGATATCTGCAGTTAAATTGATTCCCAAAATTAAATATTTTATGGCAGTGCCTTATCTCTGCTTCTCCTACTTTCTACCCTTCAAACGTTTTATAAGTCGGTATGTCCGTTGCTTCTCCAAGTAGGTTCGTGATATCTTCTATGGTCTTTCATCATTTTTCAGTATGTTTCTTAGCAATCATGTAACATTTATCTACTAGGCCTAATATTATTCCAGTTCTTAACTTTACCAAATGAATGAGTGAATGAATGAATGAATGAATGAATGAATGAATGAATGAATGAATGAATGAATGAATGAATGAATGAATGAATGAATGAATGATGTAAGTAGGCTAAGTAAGTAATAACGTAAATGAATAAATATTTTCCACTGTAGCTAATGACAGATTACATATATTTACAGTCTCCATAATACTGAATGGCATAAGAGCGGAATAGCCTACTAGGTCTAATTTTCCTCACAGGAAATCGACAACGACGACTACGTTTAAATTATATCTCATTTTTTCGTTTTTCCACATGTTTCTAGAGTTGTATAGAACTCACGATGTAGGTACCAGTAGGCCTACCCGTATTCGAAGTTCTGAAATGTATTGAATAAATTCGCATGTTACAAATAAGTTACAATTGTGTCTATATATAGGGCAAACTCGGCTAATTTCGTGATACTTTTACTAAAACTTATCACGAATTTATACCAGTATAGTGTAAATAGCAGACGTATTATTTAATATAGATTTTGTTCACTGCGGTCTTGCAGTGACGTGAGCGGATTTTTTGGAAACTACTTGAAGAGTTGTGAGATCTATACCTTTGAATTTGTGAGTGAATACACCATCCGATTTCCTTTGTTAAAAGAAGAGTTTTTTTTTTCTTTTTGCTGTGTTACGTGGTCCAAATTGTTTTCAATGGTAAGTACTGACATTTTATACTTATCGGTGAAAAATGTAAACTTATCAGCGCACTGATGATGTAACACAGTCTTACCTTGGAAGGTTGTTTTCTTTGCGTTTTTCTTCTTCCACGAGGCCATTTTTTTTCCTCTCTAAATTTTTCTATGGTATAACAACATTCTCTCGTGGAAGAAATATCAAATGTATGAAACGTAAAATATTTGTGTGTATTCATAGCATCTCTGATATATTGTGCACGTCGTGCTTGTTGCAGATAGCAAATAATTGCAGGGTCAAATGTGAAAAGAAATATAGTATAAGTGATATGAAAGAGGCAATTGATTGTGTCTAAAACAAAGGAAAACTGCCACAGGGAATCCTCGTCTTTTTCTTGACAAGTTCGACGAGGACCAGGAAGGGACCAAAGTAGCAGTCAAGAAGAATGACATTTCCAGTCCCTCAAATGAGTTAAAAGATGTAGACAACGAAACAGCATCATCTTCAGGAGCCAAACAAAGAAGATCTGTGCTTAAAGAAAAGCCGAATGATAAGACTAATGATTTTTGTGCAGATCTTGCTCAGGAAATTTCGAGGACGACAAGCATAGTGAAAGATGGATTCAGTGTGTCAGTTGTGATCAATGGTTTCATGATACATATCAATACCTTCCAAAAGGCATAAAGAATTTTAATTGTTTGAGTTTTAGGTACGAATCTTACTGAAGAATTTAAAATTTGACTGAATATTTCTTAATATTTTGAATTTAAGCATGAAAATACTCTTGTACTATCACAAAATTATACCAGTTCTTCTAGGTTGCCAAAATGTTTGGTTTATTTGTATTGCTTCTTTGTAATAAAATTATTGTATAAATTTATTTGGGGTAAAATTGCTGACATACAACTTCCTGAAACCTAATAATGTACGTACATCAAAAACACTATTTTTTTAATGTAAATCTTATTTTTGCACTAAAATCTTAGTATCACGAAATTAGCCGAGTCTGCTCTATGTGGTGGAATGCTGAACAATTTTCACATGTGTCAAAAATGTCCCACCTCCAGTTCCTTTGAATGGATAAGTTCACACACTTGCACATATTCCACGACACACACATCTCAGCATTACTTATCAATCAGCAGTGTGTCAGATGTTCGTGTGACCGCGTGATAGCATGCTTCATGGACTTATTTTTGTAGACACTTTCCTTCAAGTAACCCCGCAGAAAGAAATCTAGTGGAGTTAAAACAGGCGACAGCTGTCTTGGGAAGCTCATTTGGCAGAGCGCTGGCTTACGACGATCGCGAACCCAAGTTCCAGCCTCGACGATAGTGAAGTTGTATTTGTGGTGGACAGAGCCAATGTCGGTTCCCCATTTCTCTTTCGCTATTCCACCAGCACTCCATAATTTCCGTTTCATTATCACCTCCGTTTCAAAAAATAGACCAGCTCTTGTGTTTGTATAACCCCGAATCGATCGTCCGCTATACTGGTTGTTTCTCGCGGTTTGTTCAAACATTGGTGTTGGATTCTTGACGTTCAGTATTTGATCTACGAAAGAATCACCGAGCACTTCAGGTTCTTCTCTCCTCCTGACGGGGACATTACGACTCAAAAACATCTGTGAGTTATGGCAGACCACCATCACAGGTATGGTGTACGGATTTGATAGCTGGAGAGGAATGTGTGGTGTGGCGAATAGTGAGGTCGGCACATAACTTATTCCATCACGTGTCCACTAAAACACTACTTAGACTGAAGTGCTTAGGGATTCTCCAGTGCCTCGCCCGATAAGCATGTCTACCTCTCTACTTCTAAATCATCTGAGAACGATGGCAATAAGAGAAAAAACTGCATATGAGCTGATCTCGAAAAATATTCTAAGTTATGTCTACAACGCACAGTGGGCCAGAACTTAAATCTAGCTGGAAAAAAATATATATACTTTTAGAGTCACTGAAGTTGGTGTTTCTGCTCTGTAAACACTAACCAGATGTCTGCACTTCAGAAATCCGCAACGCAGAAAGTGATTCGGAAAGCTTAACAACAGTAAATGAATCGGTATTTGTTAAAGCAACGTCAGTCACAATTTTTGTGATGTTAAAGTTTGTCGTTATTTCGCGATATTTATAGTTCAAAATATCGCTTGGTGTTAAAATTACGTGATTTATGTGTTCATAATGAACCTACAGAGAATTGAAATACTTTAATTTTATTTAATCAACAGTTTTTTTAAGTTCCTACAAGTCTGGATTTCATGACTAACGTTGTTTTAACAAATACTGATTCAAATATATAGTGGAAGTTGATGAGTGATAAACACTCGGAAGGGAAATTGTTCTGTGTTGTGCTTAAACAAAATATTTTTTAAATTATACGTGAAAAGTCTGCCCAAATGTGTGTACTTTTGGTTTCTATCAGCGGTGACCAAAGCGGGTAGACATTCAAACGGATACGAGGAGTTTCCTATACATTACTGTGTGTTTCATTCACGTACTGAGGGTAAGTAGTGGCGGTATTATGTCGCGCTACAAACTCTGTCTCTACAAGCAGTAAGAGGTGGTTTCGTAAAGAATGACAAGGAGAACTTTTTTGTTGTTCTGTCGGACAAAATGTAATACGTTTACTTTGCTCAACGGTTCAATTAGGAGTACCTAGAAACTTTAACTGCCACGCTGAATAATGTATTATTATTATTATTATTATTATTATTATTATTATTAACCACTAAGTAGGCCTATGTGTTTCTATAATTCTCCTGTACTTGCATGAATATGGATATTTATAGATCTTCTCCCTAGAAGGACAAAATTATTAGGTTTCATCTCAATTTTAATCTTCTTAATCTTTAGATGAGGGTAACTATTTATTACTTATTCATTTAATAATATTCTAGAGAAAGTTATTCAATATTATGTGCCAACGAACTTTAAACGCCAGGAACTGACATGTCTTAAATCATACCCAGGAAGAGAAAGATGACGTAAATAAATGTAAGGAAGTCAGCTACTTAATGGGGTTTGAAATATCTCGTGCCCTAAAGCATTTTAATAGAACAGAATTTCTCAAAAGAGTAATGATTTAAATAGCTTAAATACCTTGTCCATAGGAAGTTATTAATTTTGAAAAGCTACGAATTTCTCGACCAAGTATCGAGAGAAGGATTTAGAAAATTCCTGATTATATTCAAGAGGAAAGTTAAAAAAAGAAGCAAGAAAAATCGTATATTGTTCACTGGCTCTTGATGACAGTAGTGACATTACTGATACAGCAAAGCTTGAGATTTTTATCCGCGGGATTGATCAAGATGTTAGTACAGGAACCACCACTGGTTGTAGTTTTCATGCCAAGTACCTTTCCTCCGTCTCCTTACTTCATAGGCTGTCTGTCACATGTAATCACTGCAGCTCCAGTTTTGATCACACCTGTTTTAAGGGAATTAAGAAATTTATTTGCGATTTTATGACTGATTTTAAGAAACGGTGGAAATTGTGCGGGGCGTAAAATGCAGGTTTCTGGAGAAATATTAGAAATGGTTGAAGCCTGAAGTGGAGCTTCCTTAATAGAAACCCAGTGGTGTAACATTACGAGAACCATTGCTATCAGTTTCGAGTGTCGGGTAGCCCAAACAAATCCTTTCATGTGACAGGACTTAAAACGAAAAAATTCGAGTTTCTTTAGCTATACCATTGCATTTCTAATGAGAAAACTTCACTTCGACCATCAACATTTAACCATTCCGAATATTTCACCGGAAACCTGTCAAAAGTCTTGCACAACTTTCACCGTTTTTTTAAATCACTCATAAAATAACAAATAGATCTTAATTCCCTTAAAACGCTCTGTTAAACACTCGCCTATTTATAATTTAGTCAAAACATACTCATATAATGTTTCAGAAGAGCTTTTCTTCGCGGGCAGTACTTCAAATAACTCTTTATGAGTCACCGAAAGTCGTTTTTGCTGCTGTCACCTAAAAAAAAATTGGAAAAAGACGCTCGTCGAACTCTCGTGTGCTACACACACACAACGCACCTGAAAGAACCCATTTTCCTGACATGTAAGCGACTTTTAACTATGTTTTTTAATTGGTTTATTTTACGATGCTTTATCAACTGCGATGGTTATCTAGCGTCTGAGTGAGGTGAAGGTGATAATGCCAGCGAAATGAGTCCAGGGTCCAACATTTCGTCTTAATGTGATGCATTTCGCTTACCGAAGGGACGGAGGGACATTTCAATTTCGGGCATAAGTTTTTTTTTTTTTTCAGAAATTTCCTTCGTAAGCAAAGGAAAATAACTAAGGTTCTGCACGGACATCATTGTAGATATTAGATTAGATTAGATTAGATTAGATTAGATTAGATTAGATTAGATTAGATTAGATTAGATTAGATTAGATTAGAGTCGTAAAAGCCTGCACGACTTCTCTGCACTGCTGCCTTAAAGATTTATTGGAACTCTTTCTCTCTCTTTTCTTTTTAAGTCCGAGTCTAACTTAATACTCCTAATGAAGCAAAGCTCGAACACCGTTTATAATACGATTTTTTTTTCTGATTGCAATAATTGTCTTGATTTCTTCATATAGGCAGACATTCTCATACTCATATCTATAACAATTTTGTAATGTTTTAAATCGCCGGCTTAGTGCAACAGCTGATAAGGAAAACCAACCCATTGTGTCTTTTACAGAGCTTAAAGTAGACGAGGGACCGGGAAACCCCAACCCAATATCTGCCACAAGGCAACTTCACGACTTGGTAAGAATGTCGGTAAAATTAGGTTTGACTCACTCTGTAGAATTACACCAAACCCTCCCCAAGTCAGTGTAGTGAAAGAGTACGTACTGTTATTTACTGTATGCTTTGCAGCATTGCTCTGTTTCATTTAATTTTCTTGAGAATTTCAAAATTCTCAACAGATTATTGGTTGCACCAAAAATTATGGAACAGATGCATTATAGGGGCCACCCATCACACATTATACGCAAAAAAGTCAGCGAAAGTAACGATTAATGTTTTTAGTATTCGATATTCTATAAGCATTAAATGCTACCAAATTAAAAAAAATTAAATAAAAATAATTTAAACAGTTTGTTACTACTGATGTGATTTTAGTCAGTTTGTATTATATTTTTGGTCCAGGGAAAATAAATTTTATTCTTACTGCCGTTATTTCCATTTTGAGTAGGCTACAAGTCAACAATATAAAACTGACTGTTAATTTAGAAGTTGGTAACATGTTTTATGTCGATTATAATAACAATACATATCGATAGTAACATTCATACCATTCAACCAATAAGGCGATTGGACCCTATAATGCATCTGTTCGAAAATTATTTGATCAAATTTGCCCGTAATAACCTGATCTACAACTCATGTGAGTTAATGTAATACGTTTTCTTTCATCCAGTATATATATATATATATATATATATATATATATATATATATATATATATATATATTAATAGGTTATTTTACGACGCTTTATCAACATCTTAGGTTATTTAGCGTCTGAATGAGATGAAGGTGATAATGCCGGTGAAATGAGTCCGGGGTCCAACACCGAAAGTTACCCAGCATTTGCTCATATTGGGTTGAGTGAAAACCCCGGAAAAAACCTCAACCAGGTAACTCGCCCCGACCGGGAATCGAACACGGGCCACCTGGTTTCGCGGCCAGACGCGCTGACCGTTACTCCACAGGTGTGGACTCATCCAGTATATATCACAAATAAAGTAAAATAATCATTAAATTCAGTAAAAGTTTATCTTATCCCACATTATTTTTTTTTCTGAAGTCTCAAATATTCACTGTCGGAAAGGTCTACCAGATCCTACTTTTGTCACAGGTGCTTTAACAGTTTATAACATACATCAACTCCTACAGCATGCTCAGCCGAATCCTCAAGGATAAATTTGCGGATATTGCGGCAGTCGGGCCTTTAAAAACCTTGTCTACTAAAGAAAAGAAATACAAGTGTTGTAGGCTAAAGAGTAACAGGCATAGTATAACACTTCTTGTTCGGTCTAAGACTCTAAGTACATAATAAATAGTAATATATCTCTCAAACAAATATTTTTGGAGGTAAAGTTCTTCATGTTTTCTTTGCACTTTACGTTAATTACTGAACTTGTTTTACATTTCACATGGAAGAGAATATGTTCCACACACAGATTTGCATTGCAAACAATATTCTTTCGGCCATTTAAGAATCCGTAAGGCATCACTTCGCATGACTTTTCAGGTGTTTTCCAATATAAGCAGAAGCTCAAAATACTGACCATATGGAATATAAGAGAGATCACAAAATTAACTTAATTAGTACTCCGCATAACTAATAACTTTGTTGCTTGGTTAGGCAGATTACTTACTGCTAGATTGATAGCCATATCGACTTTCGTTTCACAAACAATAAGAGGAATAACTGGACTCCGATAACTGTCTTCTCTTCTCTTGCTCTTTTATGTGAGTGCATGTGTATACAGGGTGGAAGTGACACGTCAAAAGTGAGGAGGAAGGTGGGGCGAACACTGAGCTATGTGGACATCCCAGAACTTCAACAACTTACTTGATAACTTACATGGACAGTTTTATTTCACGACTTTCTTGAGCGTCTGGACCGGGATAGATGGACGTTTGCTTTGTCCCTAGTTCAGGGATACAAAACTGGCTAGAGAGGGGTGGAAAGCATGGGGAAAGCATTGGTTCCCCGTCCACAGTCCACCGGCGTTGAATGAATATCTGTGGCCCGTACGCAATCACATAAGACAGACACTGAATACAAATCCCCTTCCCTACCAATTCAATGACGCGGGGATGGAAGGAAGGGGTGAGTGACGTATCCGATGAGTGACGCAACGCCATGATTGTCGCCCAGTTCCGCAAGCCTGCTCTAGTTGGTATCTGTGGAATAATCATGCCGGACGGCGACTGCCTGAGAGGCATTCTGCTTAGTTTGGGGTGTGATTTATGTTTATCTAGTCAGGAACAAGACTGTCATCTCCGTGGTGTCTCTGGAACTAAAAAGGCGCTCACAATGTCATCACTCAGTTCATCTCTAACCCCGTGGATTGTGCGTTTAATGAATCCAACTGCGTAGTCTACACACGAATGTCCTTCCTTCCGTACGCAAACATCACGATCATTAATACCTCAGAGATACATGGACAAATTAATAATAATAATAATAATAATAATAATAATAATAATAATAATAAATATTAAACCAATTCAAAGAACCAGTTATACCCTTCTTCAAAAGCTTTCTTTTTACAATGTTTTGGGGATGTCTCCATACCTGTTTCTCAAATAATCGTGAAATTCATCAGCAGTAACACATTTGTTAAACTGCCATTTGTACATAACTAATAGAAACTTCTGTTTCAGACTCGTTTGCATTCACAACGATGTAATTTCTTTATGGACATTGAAATAGTTCTGAAAATCTTATAATACACACGTCTTTGTCTTCCATCACTTTTCTTTGCTTGGCTTTGCTATTCGAAGGTTGAGCCAGGGACGAATCCTTGCACTTAAGCATGCTTTGGCTTGTTGTGTGCCCTATACAGAGTGTTCAAAAAGTGTTATATTTTTACAGGAGTTAGCATTGATCGAAACTAGAAGAAAAGTTCCTATAAACATGTGTCCGGAAACAATTATCTGTTGAGATATGGACCATGCTGTATTGTGGCCTACGATACCCCCCTGTCCGTTACGTAAACACTACAGAAGGTGCTCTATGTACTATGTGGTTACCACGCATTGTTACACATGCTTCACCCCTTCTTCTCAGATAATTACGAACTCTTGCGACCACACTTGGCTATAGTATTTCCTCATATGCATTGGATACACGCTTCTGTAACGTTTGTACGTTGTCGATGGGTCTGGCATACACCAATGCCTTTAAGGGTTTCCATAGCCAGAAAACCAAAGGATTTAAGTCAGGTGATCGACGAGGCCATGCTACTGGACCTCTTCGACCAATCCATCGCCCATTAAACCTCCGGGTTAGGTATTGTCGCACGAGGCGTAGAAAATGGGATGTGCCCCGTCGTGCATAAACAAAGACAGCATAAACCACTGAATACTATAAACATATACTAAGACAAGTAAAATGGTAGCCTCCGTAGTATCCTGGGCATTTGTTTACCACTACAGTATCTGTTTATCTGTTTACTTCTGTTGACGGATTCTATCCACTCTCAAAACATGCACCATTGTTTTGTGTTTTTAAATGAATGACGATCATAGGCTACAATACAGCATGACCCATATCTCAACAGATATTTGTTTCCGGACACTTGTTTATAAAAACTTTGTTTCTAGTTTCGACCTAAGTTACCTCCTGTAAAAATATGCGACACTTTTTTAAAACACTCGAAGTCCGCCAAGTGGCCTGCATGACATTTGTGCATCCGATGCTGAAAGATGGGCAACCTGCCTCAGACCCTGATAGGACCAGGTCCCATCCGCAGACGAGTAGCGTGACAAGCCTTGGGACCCAGTGTCTCAAGTCCCTCTGGAATCAGCATCGTGAAGCCGACGCTGAGAGCTGGGCCATCCTGCCTCAGCCCCTGATAGAGCCATGTCCCACTCGCAGACGAGTAGCCTGATAAGCCCCAGGGGCCCGGAGCCCAAATCCCTTCCTATATCATCATCGCAAGCCGTAAGCCTACTATCCCAAGACTTCACCCATTCTATTTTTAATATTACAAATGATATATGCAATGAGTGGCAGGTAGAAAGTATTGGTGGAATAATAAATGGAAACGGACTATACTGAGAAAAATCCTTTACAATATTTCCCCTGTTGATCTCAAAATCCATCAAGATCTGGCCGAAAATCCAGTGCTGTAGTTTGGCCGGAACGGATTGGAACGCAGTTGGACTTTACCGTTCCGGTTAAAATTAATTTTACTTCAGCTTTCCGGTATAAATAACCTTTTAATTGAAGCTTAATATTTATCGGTAAAACGATTCTGTTTTTTTTTTATCGGGTTCAGTATTCGAGCAAATTTCAGTTTACGGTAGGTTTCCGATAAACAGAATACACTATGGACGGAATAAGATGTCAACAATCCATCCTTTTGTCTTTATGCAATCCAGACAGAGAATGCACTCTGTTTGAAGGTGTGTAGTCTCAAGAAACGCCGCCAAGCTAGACAATTTCCAGTGTCACCAATTGAAATATTGTCTTGCTAAGTGATGAACAAATGAATTTACTTGTAAATGGCCTGACTTTGGTTAACACAAAAAACTGGCTTTCTGAGACTAATATCACTGGACTTGATAATAAGTGGGAGCAGACTCTGCGATATTTTCTTTTCCTGAGAAAAGCGACTCTTCATAACTGCTTTTCGTGAGTTTATGACTGTGAAACTGAAACACATGAACTGAAAATTTTAAAACAAATAATCGACACTTTGTCAATTTCAACATCAGAGTGCAAAAGTTCATTCAGCACAATGAATGAAGTAATATCAAAAAAGAGAAATGCTCTCCTAGTCTCCCGGGCAAGTGGGTTGATATTCATAAGCAGTGTTGGCCCTCCACTTCAAGAGTTCAATCCTCACCCTTACATACAGCCTTAGACACAAAATGACCGGCTGTCATAGACAAAGTCCTCTTCGGAATTCTTCGGTTGATTCCGTGAGAGCGTAGGTTTACACGTGAAGGAATTTATTATGCACGACTCTGCTCTGTTTTTCCTTTCTTTTGTTTGTTTATTAATTTTTCTGTCTGTTTATAGGTCAAATGTTATGAATAATCTATAACGAAAATATATTCAAGGCAGGGACGTATCTACACTCTATACCAGATGTCTTTGGAGCAAATATAAACAACGGAAAGAAATGCAAGAGAGCGCAGTTCACACGATACTAAATGTATGTGTATGAATTAAGTGACCGACTACGTTCATATAACGAAAAGTGAAAATTAAATTAGGTCTAATGTGTCTTTGAACATACCTTCTTGCATCAGTCACTAGTTGTACTGCTGTCGTCTGCTCATACACCGCACAGATGCTAGACGCAATAGAACTGTATACTGAGGGTCACATAAGAACAGTTCCTAAACAGCAAATATTCCCGTCTTGTCAATGTTGCCAACTGTTACCAGATATCACACGATCCTACATACTAAATGACTTATTTACTTACCGTACTTTATGTTGAAAGGTTATTCTAAATAATTCAATAATTTGTAACATATTTTCATAGGCAAACTATACGGGAAAGAGATCAAAATGTCAAGTGTTTTGTCTGGCAATACGAAATTCATTGGTTTGATTAAACAATTGACTCACGAGACCTAACCTAAAATATATATTTTGTTTGACCACATGAAATTGTAAGTACTAACTCCGAAAACTTACCTGATTATAGTCTTGAATTATAACCACAATGCAACACATAAAATAACTATTATGTATTAATATTAATACTGATATTAATTAATTATTAGTATGTTCAAATTTCACTAGTTTCAAATAACCGGCTCAGAAATGTAGTACAATTTTAATTTCATGGAACTCCCGTACCGACAAATATTGTTAATACTGTATTTGTCTCAGCTGCCAACATACCAGTTACAAATCACTACCATTTGTTGCATTTGTCAGCATCGAAATTCGAAACGAAGTTGGCAAAAGAAAATTCAACATGCAAACTAGAAAATCACCACAGTCAACTAGTATATGTAGTAATGGGGAGGAAAATGGTAAGGTTTCACCCTTAGGATATGAGTAAGCTGACCCGGACTATGTTAGTGGACGCGTCTCTGAATACCGTCACGTAACCAGGATATGCACGCTCTAGTGTCTACAACGCTCCAGCTAAGTAATGACTCGCCAACCAATGGGATCGCAGCGTTAACATGAGATGCAGCGAGACCTTTGTTATGGTCTGCTCCAAAGACATCTGGTATAGGGTGTAGCTACTTGGCGCCTCTAGGCAGAGAAAAATATTTTCGCCCCTTATTTCGCCCTATATGCGTCATTTGGATCAACCGAAATAATTGATTCTGCGTTATTATTACTGTTTCTAATATCGGAAACGCCTGACTCAGATAAACCACACGCTCCACTATTTTCGGTACTATTCGCCATATTATTACACTCTGATGTATCTGGACTCGAACTGGAACAAGCTGGCTGTGTTTATTTTTTAAATAGCACATCTATTTTTGCACTTTTTCTCACAAATTTATATTTTTTTATTGCTTTGTCTTTCGCAAGTTTCAGGTATTGTTGTTTAGTCAACTGTCCGAAGATAGATCTGGACCCCACGAGTGACACCATCAAGGTATCACTCATAAGCAACTAGGCCAGGAGATAATGGGGTAGGGTGACCAGTTGCTTTCCCCCTCCATTGCATACATCGCTGACTAGCTACATATTACACTAATTAGACCTCAGATGCAGTTCTTCCTCTGACACATATCGTCAAGTGAGACGTACTGTCTGATAATATATTTACATATCAGTCAGAACCTCAGTCAGAGATATTACCGGTATTGAGAACCACTTTTTCCGACTGCCACTCATTATAATGAATATTAAAATATAAATCACCTAGGTACAAAACAACCAGTGTTACCAACTCGATTCATAAAAAACCCGCTAAGGTAAAGTACAGGAACCACTAAATTGCTGTATTACCAATGTAAAAATATTATTGTTTTACCGCTATGAATGTTAAAAAACCGCTAAATTCCTATACGAGCAATACAAATTTCATAAATTTTATCCACTAGAGTAATTCTGAAAATCGCTGGATCTAGCGGGAAAACCGCTGTATTGGCAACACTGCAAACAACTGCACACTCTACCGTTTCAAATTAAACTTAACTGCATGCGTTCCACTGCTACAATGGCTGGCGGTATTTTACTTGATTTTAAGTTTGAATGGGCATTATTGAGTGTTGATACTGGCTACCCTTATGACAGAGTTAGCGGCGTCTGTCATCTCAAAGTTTATGATTGCGAGCAACGAGATTTGCCTTCCTAAAGTTTCGTAATGTAATACCAGTATGTTATTTAATGTTATCACGTGAGACTCTCACGGTGAGAGGGCATAACATTGAAAAACACTATTATTGAAAAACTGTCCTTTTCCCGTTGACAGACCGTTGAATAAATTTGAACTGATTGTTGCCAATGTTATTCATATCCTTTTCATTGTGCGTTTAAGTTCATGTACTCTTTTAAAGAGTTATGAATGAAATTTAAAAAATATTAAAAATGTTAACAGTAATAGCTTAAAAGGCGCCCCCCCCCAAATCTGCCGCCCTAGGCAGCTGCCTAGTCTGCCTAGGCCTAAATACGCCCCTGATTCAAGGAGTAAATTAAGGTACGGTCACACGTCGCTACTTTTGCAGCGCTACTTCTATACTGCAGCTGCAAAAGTTGCGTGTCGTGTTCACACGTAAGCCAAAAGTAGCGCGCTGCACGCTACTTTTCGTGCTGCGCAACCCGAGTGCTGCAAAAGTTGCAACTGGAGGTTGCGAGTCTGTTCACACGCAAGGCGCTACTTTTGCAGCCGCAGTCATGCTGCAGGTTCCCATCTCAGTGTTGACTTCTCAATATACATTTTGTGGTTATGTTCGCATTATTAAGAAACACATGCGAAAGCTTCCTTATCTATTATTTGCTTTTCTGTCGTATCTAGTATTCAGAAATTGACATTATTTTTACTATAAAGCTTTTAAAAACGCCTATATACTTAAATGATAACCAACAGTATATTCACGTAATCAATGTTGGCAACTCTCCTGTTTGGAACTACGCTACGGAAAATTTAAAAAAATGAATTATATCGTCAACAATTATGCTCAGACTGTGTTGTATATTTAATAACTGTTACAAATAATTTATTTTCATCACATTTAACATTAAAATATATCCAAACGATAAAAGTATCATTGGCACATTTGGGTGGTAACACTGGTTGCAACCGCAGCAAAAGTTTCAACAAAACCGATATCAAAAATGCTGCGGCTGCAACCCTGAGAACCCTGTTCACACGTCGCTACTTTTAAGTTGCGCGCAGCATGGAAAAGTAGCGGGCAGCAGGTTCGGCAGCCGCTACTTTTCGGGTTGCACCGTTGTTCACACGTCGCAGTACAAGAGTTGCGCAGTTTTTTGTACTGCAGCGCTGCAAAAGTAGCGACGTGTGATCGTACCTTTAGGTGCAAAATAAACTTCCTTTCCCTAATCGTGTGAACCAAGCGCTGCCCGAAGTGGACTTTGAAAAATTCATGCTACAGGAGAGCGGTCGTTTTTTGTCTCTAAGGCTGTAGAATCGTGGTCTCGAGATAGCAGGTGAAACAGCACACAGGAAACGACAGCCAGTGAAAGAAGTTACACATGAGGCACTCTGAGTCTTCTGAAATAGACTGTAAGGTGAGTTCCGCTTAAAATGCTTTCCCAACTGCATGTCTACAGCATTGCGAGATTCGAACCCTGGATGAAGACTAGCGCGCTATATCTTGAATCACAGACCCGGTTTCGCCTATAGCTACTTTATGTGCTGATTATGTGCCAGATCGTTTTCAATTGAATCACTAAATTCGAAAAGGGAATATGTGGCCTTGAATTAGTTTTGAGAAAAATGCAAATAACTTCTGCACACAATGAAATATAAACAAATTGCATCGAAAATATTTCTATGACCCAATCGTGGCTACACAAGATATGTATGTAAAAAAAGTATATTTGTCAATTTATTCTGCTCTGTAGAAATAATTTTTTGTGTGGACTTGTTCCCCTTTCATATCTAACGAAATATATTGTAAAAATATTAAAGAAAATATATCGTTGTCTATATTATTTAAATCAAAAGCTTTATTGAAAGCCAATTTGTGAACAATAGTACAGTGTACTAAATAGAAACATTGAAAGCTGTCGGTTATTACATAAACCAAAAACGTTTTGTGTTGGGATTTGTTCCCTTTTCATATCCAATGAAATATACTGTAAAAATATTAAACAAAATGTATCGTTATTTCTATTTTTCATAAAAAGAACTGTATTGTATGTCAATTTATGAACAATAGTAGAGAGTAGCACATAGAAACATTGAAATCTGTTGATCAAACTATTTATTTTGAATTTTCTTATTAATCTTCAGTGTTCTTATCAGTAGTGGGCCGCTGTAAGATTTGATTCCATAATTCTTTCACTTCCTCACTTCACCAGTTTCTTACAGTCCTCAATTTTGAATTTCTTTATCGGACATTGAGTTGCATAGGCCTTTTCTATAGGCAAATTGGGAATAACATTTTTCCTTGACATGAGCTCAATAGTGCTATAGATCAAACTATCAACGTTCTCATATGCCACAAATCTGCCAAGATATGAACTCTCATACACACACATGAAATACTGTGAAATATTGAAATTTATTTTTTATGGGTGGGGGATGGTTCGTCCAATGGACTCTTTTGAAAGTGTGTTCTTCTCCTCTAGATGGCAGGAACAACAAACTGGAAATTCTTATAAGAAGGGAACAAGTCGTGGACTTTTTCTTTTCTAACAAACGACTTAATGCCCTAGTTCAGAGTTTATAAAATTACTAAATACATGTGCAAGGTCACTCATGTAGTCGCAATGCGAAAGGACAGGGAACCTTCCAAATTGCAGATTCATAATTCACGGCGTCTCTCCTGGCGGTCTTCACTTGCCTTGTCATCGAACAACAGACGACAGAGTCTTCTCGACTCCTCCTGCACTGCGAAATGACACAGTCATTTCAATGTGCAGATTTACACCAGCCATCTCCCCCTCGTCCTGTCCCGTGATCACTTGATCACATTTCCGTCCCCCTCGCGTATGTGGTACCTAAGAGGTTACGTCCATTTTCGGTTTTCCCCTTCAAAATGTTCTAGAGTTCCTTCAGTGGAGCAGCGTAACCCGGAGTGAGACTAGTGGCCAACAGGCTTGGAGCTCACCTATTTAGTTTCATACAGCCCCCAACCCCTTGCAAGGACGCGTTTGAGTACCTTTTTAATTTGTCCTCCCAATTCTCCTCTTTCGATTTTTCGATTTTCGGCGGTGGACTAAGCTCCTTTTCAAAGTAAATACGAAAACTAAAGTGTTGAAATGTAGACTAAGGAGATAAGGGATCTTTTCCCTTTTCATGCAGAATGAAAGAGCATACCTAAATTAGTATGACTATACTCTTAACTCATTTTTGCCAAAATTAGGACTTATTCCTTTTCATATTTAGTGATTCAATTAATGTTTCAACTCTCCTTTCCTAGCTTGTTTATCTTCTTTCCTCACTCTGCGTGTATTTTCTCCACAATCTCCCAGCACGAATCGTTACTTTATTCAGTGACATAAATAATAATTAAACAGCCAGCCTTTTCAATGCCTCACAATTAAACAGAACTGTAAGTAATTGCTCTCCCTTTGGCAATGTAGTACATACTTAATTTATCTTTTTCGATAAGATATACAAACATGCACTGCATTGTTATCGTAGAATTTGATCATTACAGGACCTTCAAATTATTTTTGTATAAACTACCATTGTTCTTAAAGAATCACTGTAGCAGCTTTGTGTTGTAGAGATATGGGAACAGAACATTACCATATCTCTCTATAAGAGTATAGTCGCCTCACAAATTCACGGCACACTACTACCACTATCATTGCTAGTTAATTATTTGACTCGGTTATTCAACGACGTCGTGTTAAATACGCAGATATCTAGCGTCCGTGGGACTGGTGATAACGAAATGATATCTAGCGTGATGATCCGAGAATTCGCCATGATAATACCTGACATTCATTTTGTTCCTGGAAAAACCAAAGAAAAACACAGGCACGTAATGGGCGCAAGCGGGATCATAACACCATTCCCAGAGATAAGGTCCAAACAAAAAGATCCAAATATATAAAAGGTCCATACAGGAAAATACGTATTCGTCCATGATATTTTGTCCATAAACAAAAAGTCCGAAAGTATAAATGTCCAAATTTAAAATGTCCAATAGACAAAAAATGTCCAAAGTGCAAAAAAAAAAAAAAGTCCAAAATGCAAAATGGGCCATTATAAAAAATGTTTATTTAAAAAGGGAGCAAACGTATGAAAGCAATACCACGAGAAAAAATAAACTCTAGACGGGAATGTTTCCAAGGTGACACACAAGCGATTAATTCACGAAAGCAATATTTTTGTTGTTATGGAAATGAAAGACTTAAAAAATTCTTAGTACTTTGTAGTAAATCTCAATGATAATTTTGAAGAAGAAATTATGGAGTTCGTCCAATATGTGGATACTAAATACATCAATAATAGGCCAGCAAGATGAAGAAGGAGGGCTGTTCTCCCTATGTTCCCACCTGAAATATGGAATGTTTATGAATTAGTGTTAAATGGTCGCCAACGAACGAACAACGCTACGGAGGGATTCAACTCTCAGTTTCAAAGATTAGTTATATCTCAACATGTAAATATATGACGATTTATAGAACATTTAAAACAACAGCAGAATGAAACGGAAATATTGGTGACACAATTATTAGGTGGTCATTCTTCCAATTGGCGTACCGTCAAGGCCGGAATCCCTCAAGGCTCGGTTCTTGGGTCATTACCTTTACGCTTTACATAAATGATGTAACAAAGGTCTTAAAATATTCTAAACATCACCTATACGCTGATGACTTACAACTTTACATTCATTCTCGAACTTGTGTAATCAGTGACTCTGTGATCAGAATTAATGAAGATCTAGCATCTGTAGCTCAATTTGTTTTTTTTTATTGGGTTATTTTACGACGCTGTATCAACATCTAGGTTATTTAGCGTCTGAATTATATGAAGGTGATAATGCCGGTGAAATGAGTCCGGGGTCCAGCACCGAAAGTTACCCAGCATTTGCTCGTATTGGGTTGAGGAAAAACCCCGGAAAAAACCTCAACCAGGTAACTTGCCCCGACCGGGATTCGAACCCGGGCCACTTGGTTTCGCGGCCAGACGCGCTGACCGTTACTCCACAGGTGTGGACGGCTCAATTTGGACTCAGACTATATCCAGACAAGTCACAAGCCATAATAATGGGCCACCAACGAGTATTAAACAAAATATATCTAGCCACTGTATCAAATACAAAAATAAATAATACCACAATTACATATAGTAAGACAGTAAAAAAAAATTAGGAGTATATTTAGATTCAAATTTAAATTTTCAAAGTTAAGTCACCTAAACATATAAGAAAAATTTTTCCTTAATTCATTCTCTCAGACACTCAACCAACGTTTTACCTCTTAGCCTTAAAAAGAACCTGATCCAAACTTTAGTGATGCCCCACTTCGATTATTGCGATTCTCTATTCACAAATCTAAATACTCATCTTGCCCATAGACTACAGCGTGTTCACAATATCTGCGTTCGTTTCGTTTGTAACATTAGAAAATTCGATCATGTAACACCGTCACTAGAATTGTTCTCTTGGAATCCACTTAAAGAAAGAAGATTCTTTAACTCCCTCTTATTACTATTTAAAATCATCCACACCTCCACATCCTCTTATCTAGCATCTCGTTTTGTTCACCGTTCACTACCTCGAACGCAGAACATGTACCTTCTCTCTATTCCTCTGCACAGAACATCCTTCTACTCATCATCTTTCAGCATATCGATTCCACGTCTCTGGAATTCTCTCCCTGACCATGTCAGAGACTGTCGGACAATATCAAAATTCAACTTTAAATTAAAAAATCACATTCTAGTTCATGGAATTGTTTGTTGAACACCTGTCAGTTGTGCATCTTCGGTTTAACCCATGACACTGTAACTATGCTGTTGTAAAATTGACAATTAATATGTAATGTATTTATTATTGTTATTGTTATTATTATTATTATTATTATTATTATTATTATTATCATCATCATCAATTACCACTATCATCATTGCTATCTCTGTTTTTCTTTTTTTTTTTTCCTTGTATTAGCTCGATGGGAGCTCTATAGTGTTCTTTTGACCCTGTTGACCTTCTATAGGGCTTTAATTTATTTTATATTATTTAAATCAGTGTTTATATTTCCTTTTGTATTTATATGTGCTATCTGGTAGGATGGAAGAGAAGACCTTATGGCCCTAATTCTGTCAGATTAAATAAATAAATAATAATATTTTAAAAAATATATTAAACAACCACTGAGCAGAAAATGCCTTCACAAACTACAAGTGGAAAATCTTGTAACCAGACACCAGTAATTCAAAGACGAGAATGCTATACCTCACTATTTGAGAGCAATTTCTTTCCACCTAAAATTCCTTTCTGAACCACAACCTGAAGATGATGATCATTAAGGTGAACTTTAATGTATTTCTTCAGTGCCTTGTTATACAATTCCGAATAAATTAACTGAACTAATTTAAATACAGTTACCGTAACACTTTTTAATCACTATTCATTAGTAATATATTTTTAGCAAGTCTAGACATTTTACACAACTTCGTCCCAAGTGGACATTTTAAGCCTTGGTTTTTCTGATCCGACGCATGCGACGTGCGAGGTGCGATGCCCGCCTCGCACAAATCCGGACTACACGAGAGATAGTGAGTGATTTCTATAGCTGCGAGATGCGAGGTGCACCACACAGACATTATACAATCTATACAACCGAATCTGCTTATACCATTATACTTGAGCTTCCATAATTCATAAGATAATCGAAACTTAACAGACTTAAAATTTCCTTAGTTCATAAAACAATCGAAACGCCATAAACATAAGTTGCTATACTTCACAAGACAACTGAAAATGTATTGACGGAAGTTTCCATTTTTATATGACATGGAATAGTCAAAACTAAACAGACAATACTCCATACTTCACAAAACAAGCAAAACAGCATAGAGTTAATTTCTGTTCTTCATAACACAACCAAAACTACATGTTTACATGCTTCTTATCACAATAAAATTTGCATATAGGCCTACTTAAATTTCCACAGTTCATAAGACAATCGAAACTATACAGACCTACAATGTCCATACTTAATAGACAAGCGAAACTGCAGACTTAAATCACAAGACAACCGAAACTGCAGTAATTAAAGTACCCATGTTTCATGTGACAATCGAATTTGTATATACTTAAATTTCCACAGTTCATAGGACAATTTATATTGCATAGACTTTCCATACTGAGTTGTACAGACTTAAATTTCCATACTTCATAAGCAATCTAAGCTACATTAACTTCAGTTTTCATACTTCATAATACAAACTAAATTGCGTATATTTATATTTCCATACTTCATAACATAATCGAAACTGCATTAAAAAAAAAAAAAAGGTTCCTATACTCCTCTTGGCATAATCTTCAACTTCCAGCTCTTTCTCAGATCCTGTACCGACAGTTCTAACAAGACTTATTTTCCAGATAGAGATCTATAGTTGCTCTTATAATGAAATATTTTAAAATAATGTGAATACAAGTTAAAACAATATTTTGATTTCGAGAGGTTAGTGTGTAATGTTTTACAAGTTTAGGTAAGTTATCCACTTAAATTTCATTTCTCTCTTTATCTGCTTTCGTCTCAAATGACTGATCATATGAAACCCCTTCTATGTTCCGGAGGATGTCACAGTGCCGAGCAATTCCACGTCGTATAGTGTTAATGATGTAGTAGTGGGTAACTCGCGCGGTGGCTGCAGAAAAAATGGAAAAACTTCGAATGGTTCCAATACCAACAATAATATAAATATATTCAGTATCAATCATGTAATAACAAAGCAATAATAATAATAATAATAATAATAATAATAATAATAATAATAATAATAACAATAATAATAATAATAATAATAATAATAATAATAATAATAATAATAATAATGCTTACAGGGAATTAACAATTTTCAGATTTTCTAGGAAAGCTTGGCCATTTTTCTCAGACGTAGTTCCAGTACTATTGTGGTCTCATATGCGCACTAAATGCCATAAAAGTGGACCTATTCGTCTAGGAATTCTTACGGAAAGGACCGGAAAAAGTTACATGCGAATAGTAATTTATTGAGGATTGTGTCCTTTTGTAAAGAAACTGAAAATAAATATAAAATTGAAGTTTTTTTTTTAATTCCTCTGATATGGACAAGAATTTCTCCCACCGTTTAAATACAGATTTGTCCTGAAGCCTTCAGAAAGCAGGCTTTTCGAAATTATCTGATGAAGAATTTATAATTATTTCAAAATTAATTTTTAATCCAATAAAGCGCATTAGCAAAGAATCAAACTTTTTCTTTAATGCTCAAGGACCGGTTTCTAAAATCTGAAAAAATAAAAGTTACATAATGATACAAAGTTAAGAATCTCATATTTCGGTTTCATTTTTATTGCACAG